>NC_142788.1:30641857-30776857 GCF_988280905.1 Pimephales promelas | reverse complement strand
CACACCGGCATCTAGTGAGTTCATACACACACACACCGTAAGCAAATTTTGGCTCGGTAAGATTTTAATGTTTTTGAAATAGTCCCTTCCGCTTACAAAGGCTGCATTTATTTGATTAAAAATATAGTAAATCAGCTGTTTTCAATGTGAACTTCGTAAAACGTAATTTATTCCTATGATCAAAGCTGAGCGCTGCTTCATATTTGTGTGGAAATCATGATCTATTTTATTTCAAAATATTTTTAAAAAATATTTATTTTAGTAAAAAATTTATTTTAATTAGTTTTGATAAATAAAAAATTCTTCAATATCCGTGATTGTTTGATGAATAGAAAGTTCAACGGAACAGCATTTTTTTTCATTAAAATAATTAAAATTGAATTTTTTGTAACATGTAAATGTCACATTTGACCAATTTTATGCGTCCTTTCTGAATAAATGTTAATTAAAAAAAGATGATATAAGATATAAAATTTTATTAATTCTGTTCCATCTTTCCAGTGATGGACGAACCGTTGCCATCAAGAAAATAAATACAAAAACATTTTCTCTCTCGAAGACGATTCGCCAAGAGGTGAAGCAAGTCAGGTGAGAATGACTCGAACACGACATCATCATCATCGCCTTCCTCGTCACGGTTATCAGTGTGATTCAGGTGTGTGTGTTTGTCTTCAGGGAACTGGACCACCCGAACCTCTGTAAGTTCTTCGGAGGTTGTGTGGAGCTTCCCAACATCGTCATAGTAACAGAGTATTGCCCTAAAGGAAGCCTGAATGACGTCCTGCTGAACGACGAGATTCCTTTAAACTGGGGTTTCAGGTACACACACGCACACATAGGCACACACACACACACACGTCCACTCACATACTCACGCAAAATGACACATATATAAAACAACAAATGTCAGTGTGTGTGTGTTTGCAGGTTCTCCTTTGCGACAGACATCGCTCGTGGGATGTCGTACCTGCATCAGTTTAAAATCTGCCATGGGCGGCTGAAATCAGCCAACTGCGTGATCGACGACCGCTGGGTCTGTAAGATCACAGGTACGTCTCGCCTGTAACATCTGTAACTCACCTGTGCCGTCTGTAACTCACCTGCGCCGTCTGTAACTCACCTGCGCCGCCTGTAGCTCACCTGCGCCGTCTGTAACTCACCTGTGCCGTCTGTAACTCACCTGCGCCGTCTGTAACTCACCTGTGCCGTCTGTAACTCACCTGTGCCGTCTGTAACTCACCTGCGCCGCCTGTAACTCACCTGTGCCGTCTGTAACTCACCTGCGCCGTCTGTAACTCACCTGCGCCGTCTGTAACTCACCTGTGCCGTCTGTAACTCACCTGTGCCGCCTGTAACTCACCTGTGCCGCCTGTAACTCACCTGTGCCGCCTGTAACTCACCTGTGCCGTCTGTAACTCACCTGAGCCGTCTGTAACTCACCTGTGCCGCCTGTAGCTCACCTGCGCCGCCTGTAACTCACCTGTGCCGTCTGTTACTCACCTGTGACGTCTGTAACTCACCTGCGCCGCCTGTAACTCGCCAGCGCCGCCTGTAACTCGCCTGTGCCGTCTGTAACTCGCCTGCGCCGTCTGTAACTCACCTGTGCCGTCTGTTACTCACCTGCGCCGTCTGTAACTCGCCTGCGCCGCCTGTAACTCGCCTGTAACTCGCCTGCGCCGTCTGTAACTCGCCTGTGCCGTCTGTAACTCGCCTGTGCCGTCTGTAACTCGCCTGTGCCGTCTGTAACTCGCCTGCGCCGCCTGTAACTCACCTGCGCCGCCTGTAGCTCACCTGCGCCGTCTGTAACTCACCTGTGCCGTCTGTAACTCACCTGTGCCGTCTGTAACTCACCTGTGCCGTCTGTAACTCACCTGTGCCGTCTGTAACTCACCTGCGCCGTCTGTAACTCACCTGCGCCGTCTGTTACTCGCCTGCGCCGTCTGTAACTCGCCTGCGCCGCCTGTAACTCACCTGCGCCGTCTGTAACTCACCTGTGCCGTCTGTAACTCGCCTGTGCCGTCTGTAACTCGCCTGCGCCGTCTGTAACTCGCCTGCGCCGCCTGTAACTCGCCTGCGCCGCCTGTAACTCACCTGCGCCGCCTGTAACTCACCTGAGCCGTCTGTAACTCACCTGTGCCGCCTGTAACTCACCTGTGCCGTCTGTAACTCACCTGCGCCGTCTGTAACTCACCTGCGCCGTCTGTAACTCACCTGTGACGTCTGTAACTCACCTGCGCCGCCTGTAACTCGCCTGCGCCGCCTGTAACTCGCCTGTGCCGTCTGTAACTCGCCTGTGCCGTCTGTAACTCGCCTGCGCCGTCTGTAACTCACCTGTGCCGTCTGTTACTCACCTGCGCCGTCTGTAACTCGCCTGCGCCGCCTGTAACTCGCCTGTGCCGCCTGTAACTCGCCTGTAACTCGCCTGTGCCGTCTGTAACTCGCCTGTGCCGTCTGTTACTCACCTGTGACGTCTGTAACTCACCTGCGCCGTCTGTAACTCACCTGCGCCGCCTGTAACTCGCCTGTGCCGTCTGTAACTCACCTGTGCCGTCTGTAACTCGCCTGTGCCGCCTGTAACTCACCTGCGCCGCCTGTAGCTCACCTGCGCCGTCTGTAACTCACCTGTGCCGTCTGTAACTCACCTGTGCCGTCTGTAACTCACCTGTGCCGTCTGTAACTCACCTGCGCCGTCTGTAACTCACCTGCGCCGTCTGTAACTCACCTGCGCCGTCTGTTACTCGCCTGCGCCGTCTGTAACTCGCCTGCGCCGCCTGTAACTCACCTGCGCCGTCTGTAACTCACCTGTGCCGTCTGTAACTCGCCTGTGCCGTCTGTAACTCACCTGAGCCGCCTGTAACTCACCTGAGCCGCCTGTAACTCACCTGCGCCGTCTGTAACTCACCTGTGCCGTCTGTAACTCACCTGCGCCGTCTGTAACTCGCCTGCGCCGCCTGTAACTCGCCTGCGCCGCCTGTAACTCGCCTGCGCCGCCTGTAACTCACCTGAGCCGTCTGTAACTCACCTGCGCCGTCTGTAACTCACCTGTGCCGTCTGTAACTCACCTGCGCCGTCTGTAACTCGCCTGTGCCGTCTGTAACTCGCCTGCGCCGCCTGTAACTCGCCTGCGCCGTCTGTAACTCGCCTGCGCCGCCTGTAACTCACCTGAGCCGTCTGTAACTCACCTGAGCCGCCTGTAACTCACCTGAGCCGCCTGTAACTCACCTGCGCCGTCTGTAACTCACCTGCGCCGTCTGTAACTCGCCTGCGCCGTCTGTAACTCGCCTGCGCCGTCTGTAACTCGCCTGCGCCGTCTGTAACTCGCCTGCGCCGTCTGTAACTCACCTGAGCCGTCTGTAACTCCCCTGAGCCGTCTGTAACTCACCTGTGCCGCCTGTAACTCACCTGTGCCGTCTGTAACTCACCTGAGCCGTCTGTAACTCCCCTGAGCCGTCTGTAACTCACCTGTGCCGTCTGTAACTCGCCTGTGCTTTGAGCAGATTACTGTCTGTGGGTTTTCCGGCATGAGGACTGCGCTGAGCCACTCACCACGTACCAGCAGAGACTGAAGGAGGTTTACACTCCACCTGAAGCCCAGAGCGGCAGCCAGGAGCCCACACTAGCCGGAGACGTGTTCAGGTGCACACACATCCTTAAAACTCACACACACAGTATCATAACAGATTTTAATTGTTTTTTTTATTATTTGCAGCTATTCAATAATCTTACTGGAGATTGCAACCCGGAATGATCCAGTGCCGGTGAGCATGTGTGTAAACGTCTGTCATGATTATTGACTGGTTGTCTGATCCCAACTATTGACAAATAACATGTGTGTGTGTGTGTGTGTGTGTGTGTGTCAGGCGGATGACGGTTCTCTGGAGTGTGGCTGGTGTCCTACGCTGCCGGAGCTGATTTCAGGGAAAGCCGACAGCACTTGCCCCTGTCCTGCTGAATACGCTGAGGTGTGTATGAACTTGTACAAGTCTCATGAAAACATTCACCCCAAAACAAAAGAAAAATATATTACTTCAAGAAAAATAAGTCGGTTTTTGAGACTTTTTAAAAACATTTTCTGGGACAAGAACAAATGTGGGCGGGGCTTGATTTTGTCTGTTGGGTTCTATCTCTCTCTGTTTCCATGCTATCAGCTGATTCGTCGATGCCGTGCTCATAACCCCGCCCACCGGCCCACCTTTGAGCAGATCCGCAAATTTGTCAACAAAATCAACCCACATAAAGTCAGTCCTGTCGACATGATGATGGAGCTGGTCAGTGCAACACACACACACACACACACTCATACACACACACTCTCTTTCACACATACACACACATTATGTTTACAGAAGTCTGTGCAAATAATTTATAAACCTAATGTTATCTAAGTGTAAAATGTCTTTACTAGTCATTCGTCAATATATTTCAGTATAAGTACATTTGGCCCTCATAAGTAGAGCTAAACATACATAAAATGCCCTTACAATAATAACAAACCTGTGTGTGTGTAGATGGAGAAATACAGTAAACATCTGGAGGTTCTGGTTGGTGAACGAACGCAAGATCTGATGCTGGAGAAACAGAAGACAGACAGACTGCTTTACAGTAAACTAACACTAATCTTACTAATGATGTATGTCACGTGAGGTTCTTACCTGCACTGCACTCACAACCAAATCAATCCAAAACCACAGCCAATCAGAAGAGAGTGTGGGCGGAGTCTCTCTGCAAGCGCACTGCACTCGCAACCAAATCAATCCAAAACCACAGCCAATCAGAAGAGAGTGTGGGCGGAGTCTCTCTGCAAGCGCACTGCACTCAACCAAATCATTCCAAAATCACAGCCAATCAGAAGAGAGTGTGGGCGGAGTCTCTCTGCAAGCGCACTGCACTCGCAACAAAATCAATCCAAAACCACAGCCAATCAGAAGAGAGTGTGGGCGGAGTCTCTCTGCAAGCGCACTGCACTCACAACCAAATCATTCCAAAACCACAGCCAATCAGAAGAGAGTGTGGGCGGAGTCAAAAAAAACTGTCAGTGCAGTTAAAGAGATAATATTACTCAATATTATTGGTCCTAATCCTTTACAGTATTATAATAACGCCAGTGAGATCATGAGTGTTTCAATGATGTGCGTCAGTGTGTTTCTGAGTTTTACAGCAGGTGTGTGTGTGTGTGTGTGTGTGTTTCAGGTATGCTGCCTAAACAAGTGGCTGATGACCTGCGACAGGGAAAACCGATGCAAGCCCAGAGTTACGTCAGCGCCACCGTGTTCTTCAGGTAAACACTCATACACACACACACTATCTCTCACTCTTACACACACACATACAAAAACACACACACTGTTACATGTGAGTTTGTGTTTTGGACTGTCTGTTTCTCAAACTAACTCGAACTGTGTGCTGTTCTGTGTTTCCTCAGTGATATTGTGGGGTTCACTCAGTTGTCCAGCACTAGTACTCCTTACCAGGTGGTCGACTTCCTCAACAAACTGTACACCACCTTTGACGAGATCATCGACAACTACGATGTTTATAAAGTGGAAACCATCGGCGATGCATGTATGTCATCAGCCAATCGTAATTACTGACAAAGCCTTAGAGGAGCCGCTCGTTAATAACACTGACCATTTCAGACAAAGATTCAGAATGAACGGTGGAAATAATAGTTATTCTGCATATATATATATATACAAGAAACAATTATATATTATACTATTATATATATATATATATTTAGGGCTTTGCAAAAATTAATTGCGATTAATCGCATCCAAAATAAAAGTCTGTGTTCACGTAATATATTTGTGTGTGCTGTATATAATTATTTTGTATATATAAATACACACACATGCATGTATATATTTAATAAAATGTGTTATTCATATATAAAATATTTATATTTATATAATATAGATTATGTATTTATATATATATATACAGAATTTAAGCGCAAATTATTCTTAAATATATACATGCATGCATAGGTATTTATATATACAGCACACACAAATATATTATGTAAACACAGACTTTTATTTTGGATGCAATTAATCACAATTAATTGTAGCACAGCCCTAATATATATATATATATGGTGAAACTCGATAAATTAGAATATCGTGCAAAAGTTAATTTCAGTAATTCAACTTAAAAGCTGAAACTAATATATGATATAGACTCATTACATGCAATGTGAGATATTTCAAGTAATAATTTTGATGATTATGGCTTACGGCTTATGAAAACCTTATTTTGAATTTGGGGTTTTCATAAACTGTAAGCCAAAATCAACACAAACACACACACAGAAGCTCTTGAAGCTCCGCCCTCGGCGCCGGGAGCAGCAGCTCATTTGCATTTAAAGGGACACACACAAAACGACCCTCAAAAAGGGGACATGCTGTAAAAAAAATAATCTGTGAAGTATTTTGAGCTAAAACTACACACACACATAACATAACACCCCCCCCCCCTTAACATAAGTGTAAATGAATACAGTTTCTGCGTGAGGTTTGTTGATGGATCGAGTGTTTTGTGTGCTGCAGATATGGTGGTGTCCGGGGTACCGAGCGAGAACGGGATCCTGCACGCGTCTGAGATCGCCAGCATGGCTCTGGACCTGGTGTCCGTGTGCAAGACCTTCAGGATCCCTCACAGACCTCAAACACAGCTCCAGATCCGCGCTGGAATACATTCAGGTCCACAGTAATCCTGCAACCAATCCACCTTATTCTGCGCCTGTTCTATTTCCCATGATTCATTGCGGTTTCAACTGACTAAACGCTTTTCCACTTCCTGTTGAAGTATTGTTTACATAGAATTCTAGCACTCTAGTCCAGACCACTCATCTATATACAATGATATATTATATAGATCGGTGGTCCAGACATTAGAAAAATAGGTCCCACTTTATATTAAGTGGCTTTACGTACTATGTACTTACATTGAACAATAAGTACAATGTATTATTGTGTTCCTGTTGTATTGTAAAACACTTTTGCTGCTATTGAGGTGTGATACGGGTAAGGTTAGGGACAGGTGTGGTGGTATGGGTCGGTTTAAGGGTAGGTTAAGGTGTGAGGGAAGGGTCAACTGTGTAATTATAGCTGTAATTACATGCTGGTATTTTTCAAATATAAGTACAATGTAAAAACATGTATGTACACAATAAGTCCATTGTATCAAATTATTAATTTCAATGTAAGTATATAGTACTTAAAGCCACTTAATATAAAGTGGGACCAAAAAATATCAGTTTACACATGCGTTTTATATTCACGGACATGACCGTTATGAAAGCGACTTTAAAACTTTCACCGAGATTTGAAAGAGAGACCACAAAGAAACCTTTCTTTAAAGTGAATTTCGTTTTTACCTTATTTTAAATCAATGTTTCATCAACCATTTGAATCTAAACATATACGTTTTAAAACTACAATTCATGAAAATACAAAAATAAAAAGGAATTCAAATTATTTTCAAGAACTATAATACAGTGGTTCATCAAAGCTGTCCTGAGACAAGAACGGGTTTCGATCCACGTCACATGTTCACTAGTATCTGAATGATGCCAAATCTAACTCACTGATCAGTTGTTGGTTGTGAGATGAGTGTGTGAGTCTGGCTTTATCTGACGCCGTCTTCAGGTCCAGTTGTAGCAGGAGTTGTGGGAACGAAGATGCCGAGGTATTGTCTGTTTGGAGACACGGTGAACACAGCGTCCCGCATGGAGTCCACCAGCGAAGGTAAGAAAAGTCTCAAGTGGGTTTCAGTTCTCAACACAGTTGTTAACCCTTATGTGCTGTTGTGGCTTTTTTCAGCCACTAAGGGGTATTTTTTAGTCTTAATTTGGCAATAACTTTTTCCTTGTTTCAGCAAATGGAATGATTTTTGGTGACAAATCTTATTTTGACACATATTTTGGGAAAATGCTTTGAAATTTTTCAAAAACTCAACAAATTCACTTTACCCTTTCGTTATGTTCGTGGCTGAAAAAAGCCACTACTTTAAACTGCTGTAAAAATGGATCAGATAAATATTTTTTTTCAATTTTTTTTTGCATAAATCTATTAACCGACCTCAGTCCTGATCAAAACTACTAAATGTAAAAAAAAAAAAAATCAGGATTTTAACTCTTTAATTGCCAAATTCATAAATGATGTCACTGATTTGGAGGAAAAAACACACAAAATGACTTATTTTCAATATAAAATATGATTGTGGACTGGATTTTTTTTTTTTACCTTTTATCACAGTCTTGGACATGTCAAAGATTAGAAACAACATTGTTAGTTTTTGTGTAGCATCAGATTTGAACTTTTTCTCCCTCATTTACTGTTCGTGGCTGTTTTTGCCCCATTGACTTCCATTATAACCACATTTTTTGATTGCAAAGCCATGACACCATAAAATCATGCATTTTTGATTGTTGATGGTTTTCCCTGTTGGGAAGAGGTAAAATTTGTAATTTTTACTGTTGATAACCAGGTGGAACCATTAACCCTTTAAACAGGCCTGTGCAAAAAAAAAAAAAAAAACCTTAGTTTCTGGCTTTTACAGTACATGGAGTAAAAATGTAAAAAAATAAAATAAATTAAAATGTAGTAGTTTTGATTAGGAATGAGGTCGGTTAATAGATTTATGCAAAAAAAAAATGTGAAAAAAATATTTATCTGATCCATTTTTACAGCAGTTTAAAGTAATGGCTTTTTTCAGCCACGAACATAACGAAAGGGTAGTGAATTTGAACAATGCACAAGGGTTAAAAAAAAAATATATATATATATATATTTTTGCATGCCAGACAGGTAATTTGGCGATGTCACCTTGTAAAGAAAGACCATGTGCCTGCACACATATATATGCAAACGCGCCACGTATTACACACATGCACACCGTCAGCACTTTCACCGACTCACGTTTTTTTAAGTTTGCACGGAGATGATAATGTTTTCAAAAAATGTAAAAACTTGCACCTTGGGACCTGTTTCAATCTGTTACTGTAATCTCCTGTTATTACCGTAAAGCTGCTGTGAAACAATCTATATTGTTAAAGCGCAGGTGAGTTATGAAAAATGCTACAAAAGTGTGCGTGGTTCAGATGCGGAGAAGAGAGACGATTACAGTAACAAAACGAGCATAAATTAAACATGCTTTTATAAGCTCACCATAAATGACATAAATACATATATTGGCGCATTTTCCACCGTTGTTGCCTTGTTGGGGATATTTTATTTAATATTGATCTTCTTCATTGATAATAGCATTATATGTGAACTGAGTTGAGCTGGACGATGACATCACGGTTTTCTCATATATATATAATTTAACTAAATTAATGCAGATATTCACATCTGTACTCCTCATCGAAAATATCCATAAATGTGCAGTTGCATCTGTAATATTGTGTTTTTCTGTAGCGCTGAAGATCCAGTGCAGCTCCAGTGTGTTTTTCCTTCTGGAGGAGATCGGCGGATACACACTCTCCTGCAGAGGTGTGTTACAGGTCAAGGTGAGACACACTCCTGTTGTTCTAATGCTCACACTCACTACAAGTGAATCTTCTACACAATTTAATAAGATTTCTATTTAATGCAATCATTTCGCTTTTGTTTTTGTCGGGGAAAATTCTGGTAACTTTATTATTAACTTTTTTATTGTCCTTGTTACATAAGTTACATTACCATAGTAATAACAGTAAATTATGCATAATTACATGCACCCTAAACCCTAACACTATAGTAAATACATGTAAATAATTAATATTACTCGGTAATTAAATATATAATTACACTCTTACAGCGACACCCTAAAATAAAGTGTAACCAAAATGCTTTAATTGAATATTTTATTTATTATGCTAAAGGAAATAAAATCAAAACGAAATTGTGATCACATGTAAGATTTTGTGATGCATTACGTTAGTAAACAATCACTGATTTTTTTTCTTATGTATGAAAACCGTCAGTAATTATGTTTACCAATTATAAATAAAAAAAACTCCATAATTCTCAATATCAACACATAATGAATTATTAAATCTAATTAATTAAATAGCTAATAATAATATTGCTCTGTTTAAAGTTGCATATATATGCTTAATTTTTTATAATATTTTAAAATGTAACTATATTCTCGGTCAGTTATCTGCTAAATGCAACCTAATGTGTGAAGGTATTAAGATATTATAAAGATTAGCATCATGATATTCTGTGAAGCTGCTTTAAATAGTTGTATTTGAAACATGTTACAATATTTCTAATACAATATTGCAATGCATACAGTCTTTCAAATACAATGTTTACATAGTTACAGTATTTCAAATGTTTACAATGTTTTCAATGTTGATGTTTCAAATACAATGCTTACAATGCAATGTTACAAATACATTATAAAAATCATAACATCGTAAACATTCTATTTAAACATTGTAACATTGTGAGCCTTATAACATTGTAAATGTAAACACTGTAATTGAAACATTGTAACATGTTCACATTGTTTCAAATATGTTTACAATGTTTCAAGTACACTGTAAAAATGGTAACATTTGTAATCGAAACATTGTGAAACCTTAAAATGTTTACAATACAATGTTTCAAATATATTGTAAAAAATCGTAACACTGTAAACATTGTGTATTGTGTAAAACTCTACACAAATAAACTTGCCTTGTGTTTTCTCAGGGTAAAGGTGACATGGTGACGTATTGGCTGGAAGGGAAACAAGGAAAAGCCTTTCCGCCGCAGGAGTTTGAGAGACCCGTGAGCGTCCCCGAACTACAGAAAGAGGATTACTCCAGCATCCCAGGAGTCCTCAGCAGCTCCGACAGCACTGGCCTCCTGTGTGACGCAGATACATGAACACTTCTTTCAGTTCAGTCATTTACGCACTTCTGTACTTTAGCGCTTATATATAGAACCTTTTATGGGTTCCCATCATGGCATCATTCTATGGATTTAGTTTTAATTCATTCATTTTGATTGGTTTCATTTAAAAAAAAAAATGTTTTAATGAATTAAGCAGCTCATAAACATACTTTATCACCAGAAAACTATTGAAATATCCGGTTAAACGTGAAAATATTATGCTAGACATTTCTCCTTATGTAGAATATTTTGGGCATAAAGACTCATATTTTAGAATTGAGTCAAGAACCCCAAAGTTCTAAATAGAATCATAAACGGTTCTATCAGGCGCTTATATTATATATAGAACCTTTCCCATCATAGCCTCATTTTATGGATTTAGTTTTAATTCATTCATTTTCGTTACATTGTTTATGAATTTAGCAGCTTATAAACATTTTATCACTAGAAAACAACTGAAATAACATGAAAGTAAAAATATACATGAAAGTATTATGCTGTCATTTAAGCCGTTTCTCCTTATATAGAATTATTTAGTATTTTAAAACTGTTCTATACAGAACCTTTGTATTTAAGAGTAAATATAGAGTTAGAGTTTGTGTCCTGTTTTATCATTGAGCACAGTAAAATACTGCAATATAGAAATGAAATGTAGTTTAGCTGATGTTTATTATTGATTAGAAAAAACTGACTTTAATAACTTAGCATTTTTTTCTCTATTTTCTCGTTTGATCAGTCAGTGTTTGTAGCATCAGAACAATTGTGAAATATCCAATAATCGTAGTAAACTACATGTGTACATATTAATAATATTAAAAAACAAAATGCCCATAATGATGGTGATATCCCAGTGATCGGTGATATTTATTTTCACGTCATTTTATATTACGAAACTCAGTTTGAGGAGGTTAGTAAGATTTTGTGTTTTTAAAGAAATTAACACTTTTATTCAGAGTAAGGATGCATCAAAAGTGACAGTAAAGACATTTTTAATCTCTATTTCAGATCTCTATTTCAAATAAATGCTGTTATTTTGAACTTTCAACTCATAGAATCCTTAAAAATAAAATGTATTATGATTACTTTCCACAAAAAAATTATTGATAATAATCATAAATGTTTCTTGATCATCCTCATATTAGAGTGATTTCTGAAGGGTCATGTGACACTGAAGACTGGAGTAATGATGATAAGTTCAGGTTTGATCACAGGAATAAATTACACTTTACTGTATATTCACATATAAAACAGATGATTTATAATTAGAATAATATTACACAATTTCTACAGTATTTCTGATCGAATAAATACAGTCTTGGTGAGCAGAAGAGACTCCTTGAAAAATATTCAAACCTTACTGATCAGAGATCAGTAAGATTTCAGAGGTCAGAGACTCCCTGATGCTCTGTCCATTTCGGTAACCTAAAAAACTGTATTCCATTGTTCCTATATTTTCCATATGTCTCGTGTGAGTTACTGGGGGAGTTTTTAACGCAGCAGTTACTTCCAGGCATGGTAAAACAGTGCGGTATTTCGAGAAACTCCTCTACTACCCGAGCTAAAAACACACGTAAACAATACACTGTTTTGCCGTGGGAATCCAACCAACATGGCGGAGAGGGGAGGGGCTCTGTACAATGACGTCAACTCCTTATTCTCAGTCATAGATATATACACTAGACCTCACCTTGGGGTTCTAAGCATGCGTCATAACCGCCGCCATCTTGGAACAGGGGTCTTTTCATAGGAAGTAGCTAGGTAACGCTGCTATCTCTGCCTTTACTTCGAATTCATTGATGGTGGCGGACTTTTGTGCAGCGTATGAAGTTCACGGATGAAATCTGAACTAGGAAGAATGTTTAAAAAAAAAAAAAAATTCTTTTTGGAATCAACCGTTGGAACAAACCAAAAAAACAAGAAAAATCCCATTCATGATGATTTATGGTGATTTTATTTCTGTTAGACCTGTGTCTACTACACTGACGCTGATGCATTAAAGTGGAGGGGCTCCTCTGTTTCAAGATGGCGGCTCTATTGACGCATTCGTTCCAATGAACTGCCGTAGCCAAGGTGAGGTCTAGTGTATATATCTATGATTCTCAGTCTGTTTGACGCACCCACCGCGAGCCTAGCTTAGCACACAAAGACTAGAGGTATTTGGTTGCAGTTAGCCTACTAATCCAAATAAGTGAAAAAAATAACGCAAACATTTTCCTATTTACAGGTTGCGATTTGTATAGTCATAGAGTGTACAAAAAACAAAGTTATATGAGATACAGGCATATTTTAATCGTATAAATACTGGGATCTATATTCTCTGAAGGTGAAGCACTACTACTCGGGCGGAGTGAGAACCGCAGCACCTGATACGCGCCGTGGCGAGGAGGAGCGGAAAGTTCGTTCAGAGTTTGAGATACAGAGACAGCAATTTATTAATAGTAAAAGCGTGTTTTACAATCATGGGTTTTCGCTGCAGTGTAAAGAGCTGCGACAATAAACAGGGGAGACCAGGTAATACCATGATGTTTCACAGAATCCCAACTAGAAACGCTGACCGGATGAGGACATGGCTAATTGCTCTGAATATTGATCCAAACACACCAAAAGAGAGTATCAAGGGACATTATGTTTGCTCTGTACATTTCACTGACGACGACTATATTGAAAAAATGCAATTTGCCACAAGAACCACGAAACGTGTGCTGAAGGACACGGCCATCCCATCAAAATCACTTGGAGGACAAAGTGCTGCGGCTGCGGTAAGTAGCCGGTCCATTATCTTGTAGATGTTTAGCCTAACGTTACTGTAACAGTGCCATTAGCTAACTTAGATAGATTTAATGTAATGCTAGTGACACTACTATATGATTAGGGTGCAAATTGCAGTTGTTTACGCGCTCCATGTATATATATCCCCTGAAATGTTTGTATTGTTGACTAGAACGCGCTCTGAACGCGTTTCACAAAACCAAGATAGCGGATTAAGCCGGGATTTTCCAGATATCTTGGGTGAATTAAGCCGGTTTCACGAAAGCAGTAGCACATAAATTACCATGGCGATTTATAATGTGCAGCTAGCCTGCTCCAGACCAGGCTAACAGCCAGTCAAGCTCAACAGCAGATCAACAGCAAAATGAACATAGTTTTTAATCTCTAAAAGTAAAAGGCAAGTAATGCAATTATATATATATATATATATATATATATATATATATATATATATATATATATATATATATATATAAATATTTATTAATATTTAGGTATTATAATAATAATACCTATTAATATTTATTTCAGAAATGTACAAAATAGCCAAATTTCTACATTTGAATATTTTGATTTCTACACTAGGCCTATGGGTTGATAATTGATGTAGCTTTTGTTCATCACTATCATCAAGAAAAACAGAAAACCCTAAATAAATATTAAACTTAAATTAGTATATTAATAGTGAAATATATTCCATAAATTCATTAAAAGACACTGTGTTTTATCATTGGGTCCTTTGCATCATTGCATTCACCAAGCTAGCTAGCTAATGCTCACGTGAAGTAATTTTTTTCATGTTTTCTTCAAATATTTTGATTTTACCGCCTAGTTGTACTGCATTAAAGTGTCAAAAAAAAGACTTTGATAAACAGAAATATAAACTATGACCCTTGGGGGGCATTTTCCCCCACTCTACCCTACTCTTTTTCCAGGGATGGCATCCGCTACCTGTGCAGACTGTTGGGTCCCAAAATTTGATCAGACACTTACCAGTCTGCAAAATGTTCTTATATTTGATCTTGATCTGTTGCCAGGTCCTCTTTGGTCCAGTCATGTTTGTTCTGTATAAATATTGATAGGATATGTAACAAAAAAGATTCACACTTTACAACATTGACTTGACTTCAACTGTCCATTTTTAAGTTGTTAATTTGAGCAAATGACAAGTAACTCCTTGAATGTATAAAAGATGTTGCTCATTTGGTGTGTGACGTATGCAGTGTTGGGTAAGTTACTCTAAAAAAGTAATTAATTACTAGTTACTAATTACCTCTTCAACAGTGTAATGTAGGCTAATTACTTTTAATTACTTTCAAAATCCCATATCAATCTCAACCAGCTGAATCATACAAGGGTAGACATGAATCTGTTTTAATTTTTCTTTTCTTTTAGAAAGTCATATTGTCCAGCACGGGTAGGCTACTGTCTGTGGGTTCATTGTGCTATTACTTTTCCCTTATTCTAGCATATTTTAATACAATTATCTGCCATTACTGTATTATATGCTGTTGAATACATTTGGTTCCGCTGTAATAAATTGCATTTTAGATGTATATTGATTCCTGTAATAATAAATAATTATTTTGTGTTCTGTGATATTTATTAATTAGGATGAGCCGAGTAACCTGCAGCTGGATCAACTGGAATTTTTTGCAGGTGTACCACACTTCACCCCCAGAAAAACCTGTACTGTACCTACTGCAGAGTTCAAAGCCCCACTACCTTTGCAGCTCAAAAGTCCTGCTCTGACAACTACGGGGTCGGGGACAAAGGCATTGATTGCCTTGGCACCCAGCTGGACACGTCAATTGGTAGGATAATTAATAATTTATCATTCAATGGTGTTATACGTTCTGTGTGATATTTGTAACAAATTCTATATTTACTTTATAGGACACTGCTTCATCGTCCATAATGATGCCTACCTGCAGGCCAGAAAAAAGTCTTATCTTTGATGTAAGTACAGGGTACTTAAGTTAAATTTACTACTTTTTAATACCTTTTTACTACCTTCAGAATTTTTTTTTAAAAACCGTCACGACACTGAATTGCAAGTGTTAACCAGCGACCTTTCTATTACACAGATTTTGACATTTATAACATACAAAAATGAATAGATTTAGAGCACGCTGCTATGTTTAGTGGATTGCATTTGCGACCGAAGTGCATTAGCTCCCATCTAGTTGACATTGATGTTTTTTTTACGCACCAAACAATAGAGGGAATGCATTGACATCACTTTCCCGCCGGTACAACCCCCCTCAACCTGACTGACTGGATTTAATAGGGGAAACTATTAAACGAAAATGCGACTAAAACTAACAATTTGATCAATTTAAACTAAATGCTGGACTCAATATAGTTGGACTCCTGGATATTGATCCATGGATATTGACATGCAGCCAGCAATCGTGTCGCCTGACATTTATGTTTGCCTGATTTCAATAAAAGGGAAATAAAAGCAATGTATAGATCTACATAGGCTAAAGCAAATTTGCCTGTGAACGCTTTATATAAATACAATATAGGTAGGTAGGTCTAAATCCGGGTGATCACTCATATCAGGGTTATATAGCCTCTATATATCGTCATATCGTCCAGCCACTGAATATGACATCAGCATCAAACATAGACAGAGATGAAAGATCTTTGATTGTGCCCAGATAAGCTAAAGCCCATGTTTATACGGACTAACGCAAACACAAAATAGGACACCTGATAGTCTGAAAAAAACCCCCCCTAATTTTAAAAAATAATACCTCTCAGACTACATTTAACACTTTTAATGGCCTTAAATTTGACCATTTTGATTTATCACTTTTTAATACACCCTGAAGTAGCAAGCCAGCTTCTCTATTCATGATGATAGGTAAAAAATATTATCCAAAAACAAAAAAAAGTCAATTTAGATGCATTTTGATAATTCAGCTGACACTTATCTTGATCACCATGAAATGCCAAATATAACAGTCAAGTAATTGAATATTCGAGACTCGGACTCGTCTCGGACTCGAGACCATATTTTAATGGTCTTGGTCTTGTCATGGACTCGTGTGCATTTGGACTCGGAATTGACTCGTACTCGAACGTTTTTTTTTTAGGACTCGGAATTATTCCCGAGTCCACTCGAGTTCAATTCAAAATATTTTTCATGATTATTAATGTATGTTAATAAAATATTTCTTTAAATTGATTGACACGCCCAGTGATTGGTGATTTTCTAGTGCGCAACTGCGCATGACAAATTGTAATAAAATTACTTTTAACACCACCTACTATGTGGCCTTTTTACCATAAACTGATCATATTTCTTAAACTCTAAGTAAATTCAGTAAAAAAAAAAAAAAGGATTTCTCTCAAGTAAATTAGGTAATCAACCCTCTCTGGTCTCGGACTCGACTCGGACTCGACCGTCTCTGGTCTCGGATTTGACTCGGACTCGGACTCGACTCTCTATGGACTCGGTGTCGACTCGGACTCAAGTGAGGTGGTCTCGACTACAACACTGTTGAAAACCAACACGATCCAAACCCAGATGTGTGCTTCTAAAGGTGCCATGAGAAACTAAAATTTTACATGTTGTTTGGTCGTCAACAGGAAACACAACAAATTGATTATTCTGAAATGGATATCAGTTCAGCAACATCAGCCTTGGATATCGGCATGGCCTCTGAACCAGTCGCGGATCCTGCTGACTCCAGTTTCGTCCCCGCCACCTCTACCACAGGAAGCACGGCAAGCATTCCTGGACAACATAGAGGATGGAAAGAGAGAAAGTGGCTGGTAAATGAGTCCAAACTCATGGAACTCTTTAAAAAATGCACTATTTGTGGATCTGAAATGTGTGATTTGAACCAAATTGTGAAAACATCTGGCGCCAGGATCAGAGTAATATGGAAATGTAACAGTGGACACACCGGAGATTGGGAATCATGCCCAAGTGTTCGTGGAATGGCGGAGAACAACCTGCTATCAGCAGCAGCAACACTCTTCACCGGTGCTACCTACACAGATATTGCTGAGTGGGCAGAGCTTTTGAACATTCAGCTGCCCCATAAATCCACCTACTACAGTATACAGTCCAGCTACCTGATTCCAGTCATTACTGAAAAATACAAGAAGCAGGAGGACACTATAAGAGCAAGACTCATCGGCCAGACTCAGGATGGTGAGGGAGTACGGGTCTGTGGAGATGGGAGAAGTGATAGCCCAGGCCATTCCTGCAAATACTCTACGTATTCCTTCGTGGATGACTCCACCAATCAAATTGTAACATTTGAGTTGATTCAGGTACATTTTTTTTAACGATAAATATAATAATAAATGCGAAAAATCAGTCGCTGTTCTTAAACGTCTTATAGACCCCTTTTGCGCCGACGTCACAGTTACGTCACGGTGCTAGGAGGCGAAACTGGAGGCGGCCAATACAAACCAGCACAGATTCGGCTACATAATAAGGAGCTTAAATAATTGTTACTATTATTAAATGTCGTCTTGTTGTGTTGTTTGGTGCGAGAATTGATGAAAAATGAATATGCTGTATCTGGAACTTTTATTTCTAGAAAATATTCACATCATTAAAATCGCACCGTAAAGTCACTTTTTACATTGTCGTGGTCTCGGCGCTGGCTTGGCAGAACTGCGGATCGCAGTGTTGTAGTACTCGAGACTCGGACTCGTCTCGAAGCCATATTTTAATGATCTTGGTCTTGTCATGGACTCGTGTGCATTTGGACTTGGAATTGACTCGTACTCCAGACTGATCTCATGAAGTAGCGTGTGTATGACACGCCAATTCGTATTTCCATTTTTTGCGTGCTATCAAGACGCATAATCGCCTTTCAGTGTGTTTATGAACGCCGTTGACTTAACGTTATATAAATATATGACTTACCTCAACCCCGTCCCTAAACCTAACCGTCACTGGGGTTAATGGCATTTATGACTGGAGATTTGACTGCGTGTTCAGAGACGCGGAATGACGCGGACGTTAATGGCGTAGACATACACGCATACACGCGGATAGCTCAAAATGCGTAGAGATAACACGCCACCTGACTCGAAAGTGGCGTATATGTTTACGCAAAAGTCATGATGTCATGTTGCGTACTCGAACATTTTTTTTTTAGGACTCGGAATTATTCCCGAGTCCACTCGAGTTCAGTTCAAAATATTTTTCATGATTATTAATGTATGTTAATAAAATATTTCTTTAAATTGATTGACACGCCCAGTGATTGGTGATTTTCTAGTGCGCAACTGCGCATCACAAATTGTAATAAAATTACTTTTAACACCACCTACTATGTGGCCTTTTTACCCTAAACTGATCATATTTTTTAAACTCTAAGTAAATTCAGTATTAAAAAAAGGATTTCTCTAAGTAAATAAAAGTAAATTAGGTAATCAACCCTCACTGGTCTCGGTCTCGACTCGGACTCGACCGTCTCTGGTCTCGGACTCGACTCTCTATGGACTCGGTCTTGACTCGGACTCGAGTGAGGTGGTCTCGACTACAACACTGGTGGATCGTACACACAAGTCTTGTACAGGAGGACCATATAGGCATCTAAAGAATTATAGTTTTTACTCATGTTTTTACGATCGGTTTCTCTATAAGGTAGGTGTAGAAGTCAGGCCACTCACCCGAGGTAACGTACGTTAATCCTGTCAGATCGTCCATGCATTGAGTGAGCGTGTAGGCGGCTACGGGTCGGCCAATCTGGTTTCTGTCCGATAAAATAACAATCGTGGTCCTGGACACTGAGTGACCTTACACATTATGATAATATCGGATTTTCTCCAGTCATTGTTAAAAAAAACAAGCTAACAATCCTTGCTAACTAGCGTTAGTGAAGCGGCCAGATGGATCTTTCTGCCTCCGCCCACAAAAAAAACGTCACCATGTTTACCAACTGTAAAAGGGTCTATACTTTTTCCCTCTAGGTGACCCAGGCCAAAAGTTCTGATGCCATGGAGCCAATCGGTTTCAAGAAAGGATTGGACAAGCTCCTAGATGAAGGCATCAATGTAAAGGTTGTCACAACGGACCGACATCCCTCTATCAGGAAAATAATGAGGGAGGATTTTCCAAATATAGAACACAAATTTGATCCATGGCATACTGGAAAAGGTTAGTCGTCTATTGTTGTTGGTGTAAGCTTGTTCACAACTCCTGATACTTCGGCTGTGCTGTCTGGGTTTACTCTCTGTGTTTTCTGAAGTGTACTATTATTATAATGCTTTTCCTTATTTTAATTCAGAAATTAAAAGAAAATTGGTTTTGGCATCCAATCGCAAGAACTGCATGGCCCTTGCTCCTTGGATAAAGAGTGTGATCAATCACATGTGGTGGAGCTTTAGCTCATCTAAAGGAGATCCAAAGGTGCACAATCATACATTATACACACACAGACATATTGCATAGGCAAAGTCTAATTTATTTCTCATATGCATATTTATACCGCACAGTGTATTTTGACTACTGGCGTGCATACATAGAATTTATTAATTAGGTTCTATTTTGGTTCAAATTATTTCTGTTATGACGATGCTGAATAGATTTCTGCTTGCGCTGTATTGTTACAGGAATTGTTGAGACGATGGAAGTCAATCCTCCATCATATCTGCGGGGTCCATCGCTGGGAAGAAGATGGCAAGGAACATACATGCTACCACACTGAACTGCCAGCGAACGAGCAAAGGAGGAAGAAATGGTTGGCCGAAGACTCCCCTGCCTACAAGGCCCTTTATGAAGTGGTGATGAATGCACGCCTCCTGAAAGACCTGGAACAAATGGCACTGTTCAAACACACAGGTATGTTTATCAAAGATTTCACAGCTATTGGATTGCCTCCATGGATTTTAGTTTCTGTGGGAACCTTTTATGTGAAACAGTTTTACAATGTATTAGGGCTGGGTAATAAATATCGATTTCTCGATATTAATCGATTCTCATTTTTACGAACCGATATCGATTCTTAAATCTCAAGAATCGATTAGTCATCCTGTTTCAGTTGAATGAATGGATCATTGTATCGCGGCTGCGCGCATCCAACAAATCGCAATAATCTTTGTCCTTTGTTACTATTGATATGAAACAAAGTCTCAATTTTCTAATTACGTCCATTTTCTTTAGAAATTCAAAAACATAAATAGCGTTTTGTCGCTGTGGCGTGAGATCGCTCTGGAGAAGCAGCAGCGCTGATCTCACTTCCGGCTTAATAATACCAGTCACAGCGCCAAATAAACATGAATGAGCATCTGAAAGTGTGTTAAAAGATTGAGTACAACTTATCGAAATCCGTATCATGTCACATTGATTCGCTCAATATGCGTTTCAACCGTGGAAAGACGTCAGTTAAACAGCTTGTAATCAATGTATCGTCATATTTACCTCAGAAAACCCACATAAACTTGTTAGAGTTTTTCAATATTTAATGCATGTTTGAATAAATCTGGCAAGTTTTTATGACAGCCACCATTTAAATGTTTATATTTCATATAATCTTCTTATTATAAAAATAAATAAAAGTGTAATTTAAGTTTTTGTATAGCTACAAAACAGTTCATTATTACCTTCATATTAGGCTAATGAAGCCTATAGGCTACAACTAGACTATATATATAGACCATAGTTTACAGCATTTAAGAGATTTGATTCCCTTGAGAAAAATTGCCATTTATTGTAACTGTTATCCAAAATAATCGATATTGAATCGAATCGAATTGCAAGCTTGTGAATCGAAATCGAATCGTGGAATTTGTCTCAATACCCAGCCCTAGAAGGTAATATTGCACCTCAGACGATAATAAAAATAAAATAACTCCAATATTCAACAGATCATTCATACTACTTGTAAGCATTGTTCCATGTACTGTTTATAAAGTATTTTTCTATTTCTCTTTCACTAGGACAACTTGAGGTCTACCATAATGTTCTTCTAAAATACTGTCCCAAAAGTTTGCACTGTGAATATGCATCAATGCAAGCACGAACAATGTTGGCAGTCATGGACCATAACGAGAACCACGAAACACAACGTGAACAAGCAAAAACAGCGTCTGGTTAGTTCTGAACATATATCATATATCATCATATATCATATTATAAATAAAACACTATATCCTCCAGATATTTCAAATTTTGCAGCCATACACATGTCAGTATTGATTTGTATGTAATGTTTCACCTAAAAATATAATAGAACATATTTATCATTTACAAATCGACACTTTTGCTGGTATAACTGGAAAATAATATTACATTTTTTATTTATTTATTATTTAACCTTATGAACAGAATCATAACAGACCAAACTCCTCAATCATGTTGATTTTCATTTCAGGCCTCCAAAGACACAATGTGATATTCCAAAAACAATCCAAACAATGGATTGCCCGACCAGTCTACCAGGAAACAACACACACTTTCAGGAACGAATTGATGGACGCAGTCATTCAGAGAAGGCTGGATCCATCGGTGAAATACCAAGATGTCATCGCCACATCGCCACAGTTTCAAAACCCAGGAAGGAGGATGTCATTGCCGGACACACATCAAGATTCACAGGTCCAGACTCATAATGGTATCTGAGATGGTTATAAATAAATAAAAGGATTTATTTATAACCCCACCCACCTATCACTCTTTAGTCCTGCTTTTCAGTATGTCACCACTGCCACCTAAAGTTCCCTTTTTGTTATTCTTGTATATAGTTTTTGGTTATTGTGGTACGGCAATTGTAAAATAAACAAGAATATTTCTCATTATTTCTCGTTCTCTTATCTGCCTTGTGTAGGCCAACTAGTTATACAGTGTACAATCTTATACTGACTACACACATGTCAATAAAAATGAAAACACAAATGTAGAAGTTAGAATAATTTATTTGAAGTGTAAAATATAAAACAATAAATAAAAAAGAAACCAAAGTTTCACATATTTTCAAAATGAAATAAAACTCTGCTGTCTTGTAGGAGGTCAAAGGATGGAACATATGTGGAAAGAGAACAAAATGTTAGGCAGTGTAGTTCATAGACCAGTGCCAAAGTATCAGACAAGATGACTAGAATATGCAAAGTGTATCACAGACTAATGTAGTCAGGGACGAAACGATAATATATTTCCTTGACTACAACTATACTGACATTTCTAGGTTGCTCTTTTATATTTTATGTTGTTATCTTTACTCACAGTAACTTTGTTCAGTTTTATACAACATGCCAACAAAAACTAAATATGCAATTTGTATTCCTGCAATACCATAGTTTATGGTTTGTGTATGATAAAGACATGTAGTATAGGCTAATTACTTTATATATGATTGGTGTTGACTCATGCATACTTAGAACATTACAATTGCATCCTCAGCCTCTTGAAATCCCACATAGACACCAGTCTCTGAAGGATATTTTCTTCGAATGGCACCAATCACACATGATGGCAATGGTTTACGATTGCTTCTACCCAAAGTTTCTCCCTTCAGGGCCCACTCCAACACTATGCGGTAGGACACCAACCTGTATTGAAAAGTTGTATGAATAACTAGTAAATCAAGTGTATGGGTTATCATGACAGACTATTTCAAGGGTGGCAACAGTCAGTTTGCATGTGTGTATATTTTGTTTTTGCGTGTGTATACTACAATTGCATAATACTAATGTTACCTGTATGCATTATGATCATTCAAAATGCACTTACTTGGAGGACAGCTGTCCATTCGGTTCACTCGGCATGGGACGTTTCTTCCAGTTGATCTAGTCACAACGGGAAGAAAAATCGACAGTGAAACCGCCGGGTGTATCAGGGCAGAGAATTCCTCCGTGATAGTGACGCAAAGATCTTCATTGTCATCACGACTTGCCATTGATGGCAATACCCGCTCCCATTCACTACAACAAATGCACTCGCTTTCTGTGGGCATAGGTTGACATGTTCCTCATTTACACCACCAGTCCGTGTTCGTTCGGATTCTCCCCTCGACCTCCTCAGTCTGTTCGGCATCTTGTCTATCAGCCTCAAAACTTTGTAACTCCTCGTCTGTGTATTCTGGCTCAAACCGATATGGTTCAGGATCTTGGTTTGGTACAAAGTAAAAATCATCTGACATTTCCTCAAAATCAGCCATGATCACCATTCACGTCAGCTACTAGCTAGTTAGTCACGTTTGTTTTGTTGACAGAAGAAACAACGGCGCGTCTCAGGTGCTGCGGTTCTCACTCCGCCCGAGTAGTAGTGCTTCGCCTTCAGAGAATATAGTTCCCAGTATTTATACGATTAAAATATGTCTGTGTCTCATATAACTTTGCATTTTGTACACTCTATGACTATACAAATCGCAACCTGTAAATAGGAAAATGTTTGCGTTATTTTTTCACTTATTTGGATTAGTAGGCTAACTGCAACCATTCACATCCAGTCTTTGTGCTAAGCTAGGCTCGCGGTGGGTGCGTCAAACAGACTTATATCACGCATGGAGATGAAAAAGGTATGTATGGACTTATCTAACTTTGGGGGATAAGGTGAATAGGCTAAAGTCCCAAAAAGTCGGAGTGTTCCTTTAAGTTCTTCTAAGTATCTTCTTCTAGCTGTCGACTCGGGTAACTCTACTGTATTAGAGCTTTTGGATTTATAACGCTCAACCACTCGATTCATTTATCCAGACTTGAACAGTGTGTTGGCATAAAGGGCACAGCCCATAAATGGTTCCAATCCTACTTGTCAGATAGAAGTTTTTCTGTTCACCTTGGTGAATTTTACTAGTGGCGTCCCCCAAGGGTCCATATTGGGACCCGTGCTGTTTTCGTTGTACATGTTGCCCTTGGGGTCCATTTAAAAAGTAAAAAATAAATACCTTTTCATTGTTATGCATATGATGGTTCTATTTGCCCATCAAAAAAATGTAAAGTTTCAATTTAACCATTCATTTCTTACGAATGGGAGACTAATACGACTGAGGTTGTTGTGTTTGGTTGTCCTGGGGATTTAAGTGCCTGTGTAGATGTTCTTGGTTTTTTAGGATCACATATTTGTCCATTTACCAATAATCTCTGTGTGATATTTGACAATGCTTTAAAATTTGGAAAACAGATTAGCTCTGTTGTAAAAGCCAGTTTCTTCCAGCTGAGACTGTTGGCTAAAGTCAAGCCCTACCTGCCGCGCAAGGATTTTGAAAGAGTAATCCATGCTTTTACTAGGCCTAGATTTGACTATTGTACTTCTTTATATGTTGGATTGGATCAGTCATCTCTTCATGGCTTTCAGTTAGTCCAGAATGTGGTTGTTTTTAAATGGGCTATATAAATAACCTTGAACTTAAATATTGTGTATGCACATTTAACATAAATGAAGGCATGGTGAAAAGAGGGATTAACAGTATCTGGGTTACAGAGAGAGAATATGGTCTCAGGTGTTGTTCTGAATGAGAAGCTCTTCAGCGAATGACTGATGCGTGTGTTTAATTATCACAGACTGAGAGACAGATAGACAGACAGACAGACAGACAAAGAGACAGACAGACAGGCAGGTAAGTCCGTCACACATGTCGACTGCAGCTGATGCAGATTCACAATATCATAATGCATCTTCATCTGTAATGATTACACTACAGTTTGAAGCTTCTAAATAAAAGAATGAAACTCTTTGATGAGTATGTATATTCATATATATGATACATGAATATATATTTCAACTAGATTTGTACTTTATTTTGTACTTTTAAACATTCTAAATAGCAACAAATTACATTTTAAAATATATTTAAATATATACCGTATTTAAAATTGTAATAATTGCTTTTACTGTATTTTTTTTTATAAAAAAAATGCAGCATTGGTGAGCAGAAGAGACTAATCATTGCTAATGATGAGTGCAATTTATAAACAAAATAACTGTCCATATCTTGTGTGAAATGACATGAGTTCTTTTCTTTTTTGTAGATCAGTTGTATAGCATCATATTCACACATTTCAGTTCTACATGTGCAGTTTCTCGCTGCAGACGTGACCAACACACACTGATTATCTTAGCGGGCTGAGAGGAATAATCAGGCTAATGAAATGCGTGAGCACCGCACGAGCACAAAAGAGCCATTCACTCAATCATTTCATTAACATCACACAGAGCGAACACAAGAAACAGACACATGATGAAAGCCTCGGAGATCCACAAACCTAAACCTGCATCATAAACTACACGAGCGTGAGTGAGGATGACCTTCATATAACAGAGATTTGATTGATATTAATTAAACTTCAAGAACGTCATCAAGAAATAGCCTACAACTCGTATTGAAATTATAAAAAATAAATAAATTAATAAACAGACTAAAGTTAAATACAAAACATTTTAATTTGAAATGACGTTAACTGAAATAAAATGTATAAAAACCTTATTTTTTCCAGCCAGTTGTCAAAGTAACGTCTCATTTCTACTTTATTTTACTTTAAATACTAACATAAGTAAATCTGAAACAGATTCTCCTCAGGCAGACCGTCAAAATAACCGTTGAAATTTAAATGCCTGAGATTCGCGCTTCAGGAGCGTGACGTTTACACTCGTACGTTGGTTTTAAAAAAATGACAAAACACAATAAAATAACTAAATAAGTTCAACTAAAACCCATATTAATAAATCTACAATAGTATCTCAGTGATAGTAAAATAACACTGTAACCAATGAGAAGGCTTTTGAACGCACACAACCACACTTTCAACATTACTAATGGGGTTTTGACCAGTGATTTACCTTAATTCTAAGACTTATTTAATTTTTGTCTTATATATTTTCTTTTGAACACACAGAACCAATAAATAACAGTCACAGTCATGCTGGAATATTCCACGTTATTACATATCTAGTGCACTACACCACCTACTGGCCTGATAGTGTAGCATGTTATAGGAAATATATATTACTCAAAAATAAATAAATAAATAATAATAATTCAGAAAAGTATTAAAAATACTTAAACAAAAATACAAATACAAAAATAAATAATAATAATTCAGTAAAGGTTTTTAAATATAAATATTTTAAATTTTTAAAAATAAATTATAATTTTTTTATTAAAATATAAGTGGAGGTAAGGGATTCTACCCCCCCAAAATTTATAAAATATTTTTTTAACAAAAAACAAAGGGAAGAAAGTCTTCAAAAGATTTCTCAGTGGAAAAATATTTTTTTTATTAAATAATATATATTTCTTTATGTCTGACCAAATTATACAGAGTCAGATCTAAAGAAAAATAATTACATACAAAAATTTATGAAAATCCTTTTTTTTTTAAATACATTACAAAATTTAAGTATTTACATCGTTGAATTAAACTAATGAAACAAATAGATAAATACATTATATACAAGATATTCTCAAAAATCTCCAGATCTCTGCTGTTTCATGAGGTTTTCTGGACGTTAGATGAGTCTGTAACGACTGAAGTCCATCAGACGAACTGAGAATCATCTTTCATGTCTGCTGTTGTTTGATCTGTTGTCTCTTCTCCAGTTCCCATTGAGCAGCGATTCGTGTGCCGTAGATCACGAAGCCCCAGGACAGCAGAACCACTGCCAGAAGAACCTACACACACACATCATCATCATCATCATCATATATCTTAACTGAACATAACAATCAACTCTCTTCATCTTCTAGTTCTGCAGCTAAGTATCAAGTATTAATAAGTAACGTTAACCTAGTATTAAATAAGAATTATAAGCTTATATCTATAGTCTTGTTATTTTTTTTTAATTTAAAACCATGATCGTTTTCGTTCATTGGAATAAAGCTGAAATAATTATAAAATATATAAATAATAAGACAAAAATATAAATAAAACTATAATAGACACAGAACACTGTATCTTATTTGCCATGGTAGTAAAGTAACTTTATAACGATAACTACCATTCTTACTATACATAGCTTACTATATTTATCATGAATAATTTATTGAAATACCCAAATCGTCAGTAAGTTTATGTCATGAGCAGCTGTATTTTCTGATACTCACGATCGAGAATATTCTGTCCAAACAGCGTCGACTGACGAGCATGGTTTTATGTCTGTTTACTTCAATATTTACATTTAGAAACTCAAAGCTTCTTGTTAGCGCGGTTACCATGAGATCACGGCCGGAAGTAACTTTTATTCCACTACCGGTTCACCCAGGGCTTTTTCGTAGTTTTCCTAAAGTCCTTCTACAAATTCATCAAAATACTGACATAATGAGAATTATGTTCAAACTGCAAAAGAAATTACGTAAAATATATTATAAAAAATAAAAAGCTGACCAAAGTCTAATTTCCGGCAAAATGGAGAAAAAAAATTGTCACATAAAAAGTAAAAATATATTTGTGTCATAATTTAGACGTTTATCTCATGATTTTTTTTAATGTCATAATTTAGACTTTTACGTCATAGTTTCGACTTTTCATTTTAGAATTTCGAATTTTTCATTCCATTTGACTTAAGGTATAATTATGATTTTCATATCATGTGTCATAATTATGACTTTTTTATGTGATTTCTTGATCATTATTTCGACTTTTTAAGCCAACCCAGATAGCAGACTGACATTGAATCAACGTGGAAACATGACATCGAAACAACGTTGATCTGACATTGTTTTGCTCATCGAATTAACGTTGAACCAACGTCAGACGCGTCATTCTTTCAAAACTAACGGAAAATCAACTTGAAATCAACGCGTTGTTTCAACGTTATGAAAGCAAACCAATTTTCGATTTCATTTAGCTTTGAAGAATGCCGCGTCTGACGTTGGTTCAACGTTAATTCGATGAGCAAATCAACGTTGTTTCAATGTCATGAGAGACGTCGTTTCCACGTTGATTCAATGTCAGTTTGCTGTCTGGGAAAATTCTGATGTTTTTTTCTTATGTGACGAATTTCTGCATTTACTTTTCAAGAACCTTATTTATTAATTAATTTGTTTATAATTTATACATTTGTTTCAAAGAAAGAAAGAAAGAAAGAAAGAAAGAAAGAAAGAAATCGCTTGCAGTCACCTGATCGCGCTGCATGTGCAGTACCGCTCTAGGATTTACATGGTGTTTTTTTTTTTTTTTTTTTTTTTTTGTCTTATGTTACGAATTTATGCATTTAAAGAAAGAAATCGCTTGCATTCACGTGATCGCGCTGCAGACGCAGTACCACTCCGCTCCGGTGGGGGCGCGCATGCGTGTGACGCCTGCCGGATGAGGCTCTGCTGTGTGTTCTGTTTCTCAACAGCAGTGCGAAACTCCTTCACTTCCATCGGTTTTTAATGTACATCTTCTTTTCATTTGTGTGTTTATCATCACGGATATCACTCTGATGTGATATAGTTGTTCTTATGGAGGTGCGCGCATGCGGTTTGGATTATTTACATTGTTTTTCGAAGGCTTTGTAATGAGGAGGTGATGATCAGGTGAGAGACTGTTTCATAAAACTATCCGTTTGTTTTATTTTCAATCAGATTTCACTTATGTATCCGTCTATTATCGATAAAGGTGTTTAGCTTTGAAGGCAAGAGAGAGAGATATATCTAACGTCAGTGATCCTCGATAAATATCGACAGCAGTGTTACTGTTTTTTTTAAACATGTCCCATTTTTGACGTCAGTTTGAACACAATTTCAGTGTTTGATGTGTTCGATGACGTCAGTGTTTTCAGGGACACAAGAATGTCTTCGTTTATTCAATTTGAATGATCTTAATTTGAAGGATTGTCTTTATGTAAATAAGTTATGTACTCTAAATGTCGCATTAACCCTTAAACGATACTTTGAATCTACTATGGTATTGTGATGATATTAGATGGTGTTTTGGTGTAATGTGTAGTACCAAATGGTTTCAAGATTCACATAACATTGTAATTACATGGTATTTCAAAGTACTTAAACTATACCATGCTATTGCCAAACTGGTGGCTGGTAGTCAGTGTTATATTAGGGAAGCAATTAAGTATAATAATTAAAGAAAAAATCCTTACGTCTTTGGTGTACATGGAGTTTGTTGTATTTTGTTATTGTATAATTGAAGTCATGTCATATTACACGCCATATCAATGTAGAATACATGTCATATATATTGTCATTTAATATTTTGCCGTTCTTCTTAATTTCTTTAACCTGAACAAAAAAAAACAAATTTTTTAGGCGGGAACTAAATGTCACGTAAATGTTGTTGACTCGTGTAATAAATTGCTTGTAATGTGCCTCATTCTAAGTTGCATTGGATACAATATACTACAGGGAACGAGCTAAGCATTGTACACTGAGCTGACATTTTTGTGTGTGCCGTAGATGATGGCGCCCACTAAGATGAAGTTGCGTGTGAGGAAGAAAGACAGCGTTGGCAAATCTTCTCAGCGTTTATTGGCCAACGCGTCGCCAGACTCCAAATGCCCCATCTGCCTCGACGGCTTCAATAACGTGGCGTCGCTGGACCGCTGCCTGCACCAGTTCTGCTTCCGCTGCATCCACGAGTGGTCCAAAAACAAAGCGGAGTGTCCGCTGTGCAAGCAGCCGTTCCACTCCATATACCACTCGGTCAAAGGGGAAAAAGATTTTAAGGAGTTTGTGGTGCCGCCGGTGGAGAATGGAGCGGCGGCGAACGCCACCGCTAGCAACGCCCCCCAGCGCGTGCTACGCCCCCGAGCCCTTCGAGGCAGGGAGAGGCGGAGCCACAGAGCGCAACAACCCGTCCCTTCGTCTTCCCCACCGATGGAGGACGTCATGTTCGGCGGTCTCACGGACGCGGCGGCGCTAACGGAAAACCAAGACGTGCAGCAAATGGTGCTACGACTGACGGCGCGCAGGCAAGGGCGGGGCGAGGGGCGGAGCCTGCGACGCCTACGGGACCAAGATGTTGTCTCGTTCCGGCGTGCGCTTTACAGGACTGGCGTACGTGTGCGTAACACGAGAGACGTTGGTCGGCAGAGGGATATTTCAGCATCGTTCTTACGGCAAAACCCTGGATGTTTGCGGCGACTCTTGCCTTGGCTGCAACGCGAGCTCACGGTGTTGTACGGATCGCACGGATCGCTGGTGAACATCGTGCAGAACATCATCATCTCGCGCATTATGAACTATAACATGGAGGACTCGGCCATTCGGGACGAGCTCCGCCCCTTCCTGTTAGCGCGCACTGACCACTTCCTGCACGAGCTGGTGAGTTTCGCTCGCTCCACCCTCAACATGGAGACGTATGACCAGCAGGCCATTTACGACTGTCCTGCTCCCAGCTACGAGGAGGGCAGCAGCTCGGACCTTTCCGTTATCGCCATCTCTGAGGTGAGACATCTCTGGGAAACGTTACATTTAGTTACGACTAACACACCTCTCACACATGATCATTGGTGCCCTGGACCATCGGTGGCCCTGTTAGACGCATCTTTTTGCAACACTTGATCCATTAATACTAACACTCTTTTTTTCTCCTCTCTTCTTCTCTATATCTATTTTAAAAAAATACAGGTATCACTTTATTTTACAGTGTCCTTGTTACATATGTTACATTTACCATAGTAATAACAGTAAATTATGCATAATTAAATGCAACTAACCCTCAACCAAACCCTAACCCTATAGTAAATACATGTAGTTAATTAATAGTACCCGGTACTTAAATAAATGTTCTGTATGAAGTAATTTTTCCTCATCCTGCAATTTGGCTCAGCTGAAAATTCACATTTCGTCCCCCTATACAAAGCTTTCTTCCTAACTTCAGTAAACTTCCAAGGGGTGCTAGTCTTGGAGCTAATTATTGTTTCAAGAACAAGAATGTGCAAAACATTTATATGTACTTGTAATGTGCTCTATAGATCAGTTCTTGTTCAAGGAACTTGGACAACTCTGAGCGGAAACGTAAACGTTCATATAACCCTAAATTTGTTGTGGGCCATCACACAAAGACAGCCGCCTTAAATAAAAATAAAAAAAAACTAGTGGTTTTGCAATACCAATAAATAGAGGTAAAAAATGAAACCTCTGTTGGACCACTAGACTAGACCACAGGATTGACCCTAAATGCAGTGACCAAGCTCCAGATATCCCCAACCATAAGTTTCTTTTCTTTCACTGGTAGAGTATGCGTTTGTAATCTATCAACATACGTTAAATTCGAAGGGAATACACAAACTAATATAATCTATGCTTTAATTGCGCTATAATTCACTTTGGAAAAGGTCATTCACCAAATTAATTTATACTAATGATATTGAGTATGTCTATAGTAAGTCAGAACATAATTTAAGTTGTTATTCTCTTGAAATCATTCTTTATGAGGTGTTCTGGCACTGTAAGCAGATAATGTCAGAGAACTGCAGAAGGCTATTATTATGGTTTTGGTTCTGTTCATACAAGTTAATGAGGTTCAGTCTTAATGGTTGTATTGTTTTGTTTTTCTCAGGATGATGATGATGATGATGATAATAATAGTGAGGACAATGTGACAGAGAATCCCTCCGCTGTCCAGGAACACCTTGCGTCCGTTGCCAATGCAAGTGGAGTGGAAAGTTTGCTGAGTCAGTCAGCGTGGGATGACGAGACGCCTGGTCCCTCCTATTCAACCCTTTTTCCCTCTTCTAGCCAATCACAGGATGAGGGGGCGGAGCCAAGCTCAAGCACAGCCCCACCTTTCAGTGGCCCTGACACGACTGGCCCTGCAGCAAATAGCAGCGTGTCAGCTGGACGGGGTGAAGATAACGAAGAGGAAGAGTGCCTGATTGTGGGATACGTGAAGCCGATGGCCGAAAGGACCCCAGAGCTTGTTCAGCTCTCCTCGGATTCGTCTGAAGAGGAGCAGGAGGCAGCCGATACGAAGACACCAACCACAGTAACGAAATCTGAGACATCCCAAATGGAGCTCCCTTCGCAGTCCCATATGAACCTGCGTATTGCTAGTTTATCCCCAGGCCTCGCTCCCTCTTGCAGTCCCCAGCGGACACACTCGGACTCACTCAGCAGAGAAAGAGAGACCGATTACTTGCCCTGCCGCGCTCACCCGTCCAACGATGGTTCAGATTTACGGCAGAATCGAGATGACACTGAGCTCATAGCGCACGAGAGGCGCAAAGACTCACATCAGCGCTCAATCAACAAAGTAAAAGCCAAGAGGTCAGAGCAATCATGGCACGACAAGACCCCAGATTGCTCGCCAATCCAAACACGTTCGCCTCCAAGTTGGTCCGGTCAGAGTCCAACGGTGTCTGTTTGGAGCGGCAGCCCTGTCTCTGGGTCAAACGGTAGCGACTGCTCTACCTCTCTAAACAACACGAGCCTAGAACATTCGTGCCACGTGCGAGAGAAACTCTCACAGTCTCCTTCCTACTCCAGGAAGAGGAAAATCAAGGAAAATAAGAGCAGGTCTCCCGACTTGAACTCATTCCTTAATTCCCACCATCCCAGAGAGTCACACCGCTGTCGTAAACGGCGCAAGCGAGCGATCAGTAGCAGCAGCGCTGATTCTCAATCCGAAAGGTCTTGCCTGGACAAACCAAGTGGGAAACGCAAGTACAAAACCCGGCACTTGGAGCGAGCGGCCCAGCGGCTGCACGAGGATGGAACTGCAACCAAGGAAAAGCGTCGTCGGCGGAGTAGGGAACGATCTCCCAGTGTGGAGATCATCTATGAAAGAAGGGCACCCGAACCACATTGGCACCAGCGGAAGAAGAAGAAGAAGAAGCACCGAAAGCGGAAGAGGGAACTCCGTTCACCCACTGTAATCACGATTGACAGCGACAGTGACCGTACCATCGACTGTCTGGACCGTGTAATGGATATTATAGACCAAACCGCTGCAGATGTTGAGCCGAGGGACGGGACTCCTGGGCAAGATATGATCCAGAACTTGAGTTGTACCTTAGCCTCCTCAAATCCTCAATCCGAGTCTTCGAGTCCCGTAGTCCGCACCGACCCAACCACTGAACGCACACTTAACCTGGACGACTACGTAGTGGACGTAGTCGACCGCAGTAGTTCTGACTGCTCCCGAAATCTGGATGAGAGTAGCCATGAAGAGTTTGTGCCCAACCCCTTCCCAATGGCTTCGATGTCACCAGCCCCACCTTCGGACACAAGACTGCTTGAAACTATACTGCAAGATCTTGAGGAATTCCTACCAGAGGCGAGGACGAGTCCTTACGCAAGTTCTCACGTCCAACAGGAGCGAGCTTCTATCCCTCGAAAAGACCAATCAGACACAAGAGGAGTTACAGAAAACCTGGAGAAAAAGAACACGGACGGAGACGGGCCGCAAGAGGCGGTGACCGACATTGCTAGCTAGGACTAAAACAGACGTACATCAAGACTTTTCTTACTTGTATAATGCTTATCTGAATCACTGAGCCAGTCTAGAAGTTTTTTATAATCTCATTTAAAGATTTCTGCTGGGAACGGATGCTTAAGAAACATTCAGACATTTTTTTTTTGTCATTTCCAATGTCATTATTATTGTTCATGTTGTTTATAGTTGCAGTGATCCTCTTCCTCGAATCTGGTGCTTACTTGCTGTGCCACAACCCAACAACAGTCATGTCTGGAATCTGGATCCTAACCCTTGTTCCCCTAACCTCTACTCTAACTCAAATACATTAGGGTTGCTATCTAGACTAGTGGTTCTCCACTTGTTTGATTAAGGTCCCAGATTTGGTTTCAGAAGACACCATGGCCTTTGATCTGCTGAGCAAAATATATGGGAAAATGTACTAGCAATCCAAAGTGGACTTGATGATATGGTTAGTTGCATGTTCTACTTTTTAACAGACCAGACATCTGTTATTGGGGCCAGACTCACTGGTTAAGAACCTCTGTTGATCATTAGTCATTCAGTTCCACTGAACTTTGAGAATTGTGTCTTTTTTAAACTCAGGGAACAGGTGACGTGCGCCTCCATGCCTTCGTTACACAGTCTATGTGCTTGTGTATGTGGGACTATGGTGACACCCTGGAGATATAATTCACTGATCATCATGTCTACTGAGCACACAACAAGCCTTCTTTACAGCTGTCCATCATGTCAGCCAACAATCAATAAATGCATTTAATAGATGTACAATCCAGCGTCTGTTTCGGTTTGTCTTTCTTTTTGAATTGCCGCATTAATTTATCAATTTTGTGACCTACTCATGATTGTGATGTGTTGTGTTTTAACCAGTTGGGATACAGCAGAGTGGTGAATCCTGTGTCTTCCAGGTAATGCTTGACTACAGTATTCAGGCATTGATAGTCTTTGGTAGAGTTGGTAGCCGGTTTGTTTGGAATTAAATTGACAAAACTGTTGCCTCAAATAGCCTACTTAATTAATAAATTTTGTATATATATATTGCTAATCACATAAATATGATTTACTGTATTAACCCAGGATTAGGCCTTAGTTCAATAGAGGGTTATGTGTCGCTGATGGCGACTTACGGGAAGGAGCTTTGAGATTGACTGTACAAGAAATCTGAGATATATTTTTACAGACTGCTGAAGCTACTGAACTGAGAAGCAAATGGATCGCTGCAATTGACAGAAACAAGTGGACTCCGGGCAGAGAAAGGTGAATTTGCAGTTATTTTGTGTCAATATGCTGAATTTTGGGGTAAAAGCATATATATGTTGACAATGTTGTATTGACAACTCATCAATTAATGTCATCCTGTAATCTGAATAAATTGACATTTTTAAATAAACACGGACAAAAAACCTACTTGTAAGTTTTAGAGCTGGACGATGCGATGATATAACATTGATATTTGTGATCACCTGGTTTTAGACATGGCCTCTATGTTGATAAATAGTTCACGGGCAAATTTGCTTTATTTCCTCGGTGTCAAAATCAGTCACATTAAATGTCAGGAAACACTGGATGTCATTATCCAATATCATGTTTGGTAAGTGGTGAGGAAGTAGTTTTAACCAGGTTTTAACTGATAGTCGTTCAACCATAAATCCAGTCACGAAAAGGGAGTACGTTCCGGCGGGAAAGTGACGTCAAGGTTTGACGACGTACATAGGCTAGTTAGCGTAAGCTTTTGGATTATAGCTAAAACAAGCTATGTGATCAACAAAAGTGTGGTTATTCGCCATATTACCGATTTTAGGACTCTGTAACCTGTGATTAAAAAGTATGGGTACACATAATTTTGTACTTTTTATATCATTCAATTTAACTATGTTTATTTTTTTTAGGACAGATAATGTAGGAACCATAGCTTCAGACAGTGGAATTAAATCTCCACTCTTCTACATTTATTATCTCAATATATTATTATTATCAATGTTTTCCCAGGGATCATGAGCTTTTGAGGTGAAATTATCGTGGGAGTTCCCCTTTAAGGATATTGTGGATTTATTAGGAAAAGGGACACTTTTGATTTCGTTTTCGGTGAAATTCTCAATTGTTGTGCTTTTTGCAGCACTTAGGAACAGTGAGGAGTGTGTTGGCCGTGTCTTCATACTCGTGAGCTGACTAACAAGACACCATGGGCATCGTAGACGTTTTGAACTACAACTATAGACAGCTCATTAGATGTTGAGACGGCTGAGGTAATATTTCGCTTCCTTGTTTGTAGTTTCGCTTTTGTTTCTGGATCAGATGTCGTGAGCTCAGGCTCAGTCAGGACTTATAATCATGAGACAGTCTTCATCATAATCAGCGAGTCCTGTCACGAACAACCATGTACGAGCTGGAAAAGGAGAATTTGCGGCGCTCGAGCGATTATATCGCGAAGATTTTACGACCGTCACTTATCAAAACCTTCATGACGACGCACTTTGATAAAGGTGAGTTAATGAACGAATAGCAGCAGGTAATCTATAAAACCTGCAGAAACTTGTCATCTTAAAATATCCTTCGGTTGATATTTGATTAGAGTCCTATTGGATACTGTATATCAGAAATATATTTGTATTGTGTTTAATAATGTGTATTAAAGAGTGGCTGCAGGACTGTATTGACACCCTGAAAATACATTTTATGCCTGTATGATTGTTTTAACTTATTGGTGGTGATAAAAGCACTCCATAATATTATAAATCAAAATGTATATTTTATATTCGTTTAAATATTTAGATTTATTTTATTTTTCATTTATTTATTCTCTTATTATTACTTATTATACACTTTTTTCTAGGGCTGTGCAAAAATTAATTGCGATTAATCGCATCCAAAATAAAAGTCTGTGTTTACATAATATATTTGTGTGTGCTGCATATAATTATTTTGTATATATAAATACCTATGCATGCATGTATATATTTAAGAATTATTTGCGCTTATATTCTGTATAAATACATAATCTATATTATATAAATATAAATATTTTATATATAAATAACACATTTTCTTAAATATATACATGCATGTGTGTGTATTCATTTATACAAAATAATTAAATACAGCACACACAAATATATTATGTAAACACAGACTTTTATTTTTTGATGCGATTAATCGCAATTAATTTTTGCACAGCCCTACTTTTTTCTAAAGTTTTTCACAGACAAAAGTAATGTAAGAATGCTACAGAAAAAATATACTATAAATATCATACACAACATTTATTTTTATTATAGTTTTATTGATATTTCTAGGTTGTTTTTATTTTTAGATTTTAACGTTTCATGTTAATTAATTTCATTTAATTTTTGTTGATTTTTTTATATATATATTTCTTTTTTTGTTCAGTTAATAATTTTAAGTGCTTCAATTTATTGTATATTGTTTATTTCCAGGACAACATTCTAATTTTCATCTAGCTTAACTAATCATTTATTTTATTTCAGCTTTAATTACCTAAAAAAAAAGTAATACATTTTTGTAGTTTTGGTTAACAATAATAACCCTGATTCATGCTATATGGTAGTGAGTGGGACTTTTTTCGGATTGAACGGATTGTAAGATTGTAAGAAGATTTTAGTTTAATTTAAAAATGACTGGCCAATTCCATTCTGTGTAATTCTATTTTATTCTATTATTCTGTCTAATTCTATTTTATTCTATTCTGCACAGAGATGGTGGAAATCATTCTCTCTACCGAGGAGAAGTCTGTGACCTCCGCTGCCCAGATGTTGCTGGACCGGATGTGTTATCTAGAGGAAGAGGGCTGGTTTCAGGCCTTTCTGGATACCCTGTTCGCCTCAGGTGAGATCAGGAATTACAGGAGCAGCTGATAGATGCTATATTATTTACACTAAGTGAAAGTGGCACTATTTTGTGGCAGCACCTCATTGTATTGTAGCAGCACATTATAAAACATTATGCAATAACAACGTATTCAGTGTGTATGATATTTATACAAATGCTTTATTGGGACATTGACATTACCTACCTCCCCTAAAACTACCTGTTAAACAGTTTATTCCCACTATTAAATATCAGTTAGGCATGCCTTTTTTAAAAATAAAAGCTAACACCGAGGCTGATTTGCGATGAGTGACGGATTCGAACTAGGACCGGACACGTCAAAATAATTCCCCACAGGGGGACTTTAAAATCAGTGGAACGTTTCCATCGAGGAAAGGTTTTCCACACTAAAATGTTCTCCACGCTAAGAAAAAAATGGTTGTTTTTAAGAACTGACCATTGAAAGGTTCTTTGAGGAACCAAAAATGGTTCTGATGTGAAATCGCTGTGTGTGATGCTGTAGATTATACCGGTCTGCACAAGGCCATTAAGGAGTGGGACTTCAGCGAGTTAGAGGAACTGAAGGAGCACCAGATGCTCCTGGAGAGAATCGAACCATCGATCACCAAGCTCATAAAGCCCGGCGAGCTGCTCACACACATGAACGACTGTCTCAAGCTCAGGGAGTGTGAAGAGATCAAAGCGGTGAGTTTGCCTCTGTGGTTGAGGTGGTGTGAAGTACACTATATACACGACCAGACAAACGTTTTAGATCGGTAAGATCTTTAAAAAAAAGTCTCTTCTGCTCACCAAGGCTGCATTTATTTGATTAAAAATACAAAGAAACTGTAATATCGTGAAATTTAAATGAACTGTTTTCTGTTTGAATATATAGTAAAGTGTCATTTATTCCTGTGATCAAAGCTGAATTTATCATCATTGCTCCAGTCTTCAGTGTCACATGATCCTTCAGAAATCAAGGATGCTCTAGAAATATTTATGATTATTATCAATGTTAAACAGTTATTTACATTTTTATTTCAGGATTCTTTGCTGAATGGAGAGTTCAAAAGAACAGTGTTTATCTGAAATAGAAGCTTTTGTAACATTACTGACATTTGGGGTCAGTAAGAATTTGGTGGAAATAAATAAAATAAATACATACTTTTATTCATCAAGGATGCGTTAAATTGGTCAAAAAGTGGCATTAAAGACATTTGTAATGTTACAAAAGATTTTATTTCAGATAAATGCTGTTTTTCCTTTTTTTTATTCATCAAAGAATTCTGAAAAAAAAACTGTTTTCAACATTAATGTTTCTCGAGCATCAAATCATCATATTATGAAATTTAAAATTCATCTTTGATCACAGCAATAAATAGAAATAGAAATAGAAAATGTCATTTTTCAACTGTCACCTGAAAATTGTCAAAATATTTAACAATTTTTTTTTATCAATTAAATGTAGCCTTGGTGAGCAGAAGAGACTTCTTTAAAAAACAATAACAATACCTACCGATCCAAAACGTTTGACTGGTAGTGTATGAATGTTCCTCTCATTCTGTGTGTGTGTGTGTGTGTTACAGGTGCAAACCCAGAAAGGTTATATCGCTGCCAGTGAGAAACTGGTCGACACTCTCCTGCGCTCGGACAAACCGAACTGGTTTAAGGTGCTGAAGATGGCGCTGGACGCCTGCAACTGCGATCAGGCACTGGAGCTGCTGGAGTCCAGTAATACTGACGTTTTCGTACCTTTCTTTCATTTGTTGATTCATTTATCATCTATCAACACTACATTGGCCAAAGTTTTGGGACGCCTGCCTTTACATGCACATGAACTTTAATGCAGTGGTGGAGGAAGTGCTGAATCTCAGTACTTAAGTAAAAGTACAAATAAACAGATACATATTTACTTTAGTAAAAGTAGAAGTAACACAATGACAACCGTACTTAAGTAAAAAGTAAAAAGTACCTGATTTTAAATGTGCTTTAAGTATTAAAAGTAAAAGTACTTGCATAACAATTTATTCTCTTAATGTCTATTTTTTCTAATGATTAATAAACATTTAACTCGTTCCACCTAATACTCCTATAATGATGTTCAATAATTATGGGAAAAAATTGTTGTCACCATTTCTGAAACAAGCTTGCAATTAGGCGATATAAACCATGCTTATCCTAACTATATATTAATAACTATGTTTGGCAGTAAACGCGATTCATTTATGGTGTAATTCTGAACCTCTTGGCTTGCCATAATCCTAACCAAACGTATATTACACAAGGTGCGTTTCCTATGCACGTAAAAACTAATTTTCGCGTATAAATTGTACGATAAACACACTGCGTGCGAGACGCATTTAGTTGATGTATCTATGGCAACCAAACGTCACTGGTGAGACAAACGTGCAACGAACGGACGGTCAGATTACGTTTTGGCCGGGAAAAACTGATCAGAAAATGTAACAGAAGTTGTAGAAATGTAGTGGAGTAGAAAGTATAATAATTGCTGCAAAATGTAACAAAGTAAAAAGTATGCACTATTTATTCTACTTAAGTAAAGTAAAGATACGTGAAAAATGTACTTAAGTAAAGTAACAAAGTATTTGTACTTCGTTACATTCCACCACTGCTTTAATGAAATGATCCCGTTCTCAATCTTAATCTAAAGTAGGGTTTAATATGTAGTTTTGGCAATATAGTGTCTCTAACTGTCTCTATCTGTCCATCCATCCTTTTTTCAGTTCATTCATTTCTTCCATTTTTACATCCATTAGTGATCAAGCACTCATTCATCATATCCCCCATCAACAATATTGCTTGCATGCAATAGGGCGATCAGTTCTTTCTGTCTCATGATGATGATGTATGTCCTGCAGATGGAGGTGGTACGGCCTCAATGGTCTGCAGATCTGATGGGGAGGCGGATTCCATGACGACAGAAACCGTGACGTCAGTGAGTTTTACGTTCAGAGAGGAGGCTGAGAGTGAAGACATGCTGATGAGCACCAACAACATGACTGTCACAGAGACACCCAGCGAGTTCAAAGGTACACGGCCTGAGATCATCTGACCTAATCAGAGAATGTCTAATTGAAGAGAATTGGCACTGTCTGGTTACTTCCGGTTTCTGGACTGGCTGCAGTAACGCGTCTCCGTCCATGCGGGGGCGCTCGCGGTCGAGTGCAGAATGAATGGGAGTCAATGGGGTTTCAACCGCCAGAAATGCACTTTCCTCAGGATGTAATTTTTTGTCAAGTAATTTGAAAGTTGCATTCAAAAGGGAGGGCTAAGATAATACACTGCATTTTTAGGTTACAATTATCTGTTCTAAAAATCTGTTCAAAAATGTGATGACGTCACACAATAGCAGAATGCTAGCGCGTTCCAGCCAATAACGGCCTAACCTGTAAGAAATCAAAAGGACATAAGTACTCGTTCATTCGACTTTTGGCCTATAATCTACAGTATATTGAACTTGCGGAATCAACAATAACATCTATTTTTATTTAACGACAAGCAGGTGAAAGAGACACATTTAGCCGTTTAGCCCCATAGACTCCCATTCATTCTGCTCTCGCCCGTGATCACCCCCAGTGGAATTCTAATGGAACTGCAACCAGGATGACACACAACAGGGCTAATAGGAAGTGCCAAGGCTCTGTGTTAGACGGGCTCTGGCCATATCCTCAACGCTCTTGAGTTTGCTGACCTTTGACCCTCTTTGCAGGGGAATACATACGTTCAGGCGAGCGTAAGCTGAGGGAGTATCAGAAGGAGCTGACGGACGCTGCAGAGGGGCAAAACACCATCATCTGCGCCCCTACAGGTGCAAAATCTAAAAAAAAAAACATGTTTCTGAATGACATATCCTAGTGAGGACATGTAGATGGACAACAGAAGCGGTCCCAGCACTGAACCCTGAGGCACTCCAGTAGCTAGATGATGTAACTTAGATCTCACCCCTCCCTCCGTTACACCCATGCATCACTTTTTAATATCAAGTCACAACTCAATTCTACGGTGAAACATCAGACTTCTCTCAATCATTTAGTCAGCTGTAAATCCGCACGTTTCTCACATTCAGATCGCCTCCATTTTTAATGCAACGTCCACCTCTCAACATCACATCAAAAAATTAATAAATAAATATTTACTCTACCATTCAAAAGGTTTTTTTTTTTTGTGATAATTTTTTCTTTCCCTCAGGATGTGGAAAAACGATTGTGGCCGTGGCCATCTGTGAAAACCACCTGAAAAAGCGTCCCGGACGGGCAAAGATCGTGTTCTTGGCAACCAAGGTCGACGTCTATGAACAACAGTACAAGCTTTTCAAGGAACACTTTTCTATTACTGATCCCAACATCAAGTAAGGTCCAACACACTCACTCACACACACTCAGATGTCTCTCTCTCTGAAGCATGCGTGTGTGTGTGTGTATGTGTGCTGCAGGGTGACGGGTATGTGCGGTGATATGGCGCTGTCGGTGCGGCTGCTGATAGAGACTCATGATATCGTGGTTCTGACGGCCCAGATCCTGGTGAACGCTCTTCAGAGCGGAGAAGTGCCGTCACTGGACATGCTGTCACTCATCCTGCTGGACGAGTGTCACAACACCACGGGGAAACACCCGTACAACAACATCATGACCCGCTACCTGGACACCAAACTCAGCTCCAGCACACACTCTCTGCCTCAGGTGCCACAACACACCATTCACAAATCCTGTATTTATTAATTATTTATTTATATTTTTTTTTATTTGACTTTATTTTATTTTCAGAGGTACATGGGTGGCCAAGCTATTGCAGTCTATTCTATCCTACCCTTTTATATTGTTTGTTTATTTATTTAATTTACTTTTTTTTCTGTTGGCTAAATGTGTCAGTACTTTGCAGTAATTATGTTTAAAAAAAATTCGTTTAATTCGGGTTTTTTTTTGTAGGGTAAAGGTGTTTTAAAAGTGTTTCAATTATTTAAATGTATTTTATTTTAGAGGTGGATATATAGCCAAGCTGTTCTATTCTATCCTGTTTTTATTTTATTTTATTTTATTTTACTTTATTTTATTTTCAGAGGTTCATGGATGGCCAGGCTATTGCAGTCTATTCTATCCTACCCTTTTATATTGTTTATTTATTTATTTAATTAATTTTTTTCTGTTGGGTAAAGGTGAATAGATTGTCAGTCCATTGCAGTAATTATGTTTTTAAAAAAATTGTTTAATTTAGTTTTTTTGTTTGTTTTTTGTAGGGTAAAGGTGTTTTAAAAGTGTTTCAATTATTTAAATGTATTTTATTTTAGAGGTGGATGGATAGCCAAGCTATTCTATTCTATTCTATTCTATTTTATTCTATTCTATTTTTCTTATTTTATTTTATTTTATTTTATTTTTTATTTCATTTATTTTTATTTTTAGAGTTAGATAGATGACCAATCTATTGCAGTCTATTCTATTCTATCTTATCCTGTTTTATGTTTTATTTTATTTTATTTTATTAGAGCCCAGGCCCCGAGTTTTATATTTTATATTTTTTTAGTTTTCTATTCTTTTGAGTTCTATTGTATTCTATTCCAATGTAATATTCTTTGCTGATTGTTTTATAACTCCACCTGTCTCAGATCGTGGGCCTGACGGCATCGGTTGGCATCGGTACGTTCAAGGACAGAACGGAGGCAGAGAACAATATCTTACAGCTCTGTGCCAACCTGGACACCAGGGTCATCGCCACGGTTACCAAACACCTGGATGAGCTCAGGACGTTTGTGCACACACCTGAGAAAGGTCAGGATTCACAGAAAAACACACATACAAACTTACCTATGAGACATTATTATTTATTTTGTTAACATTTTGCAAGTAACAACAATTAACATTCATGAAATTAACATAAATCCTACTGACATTAGAAATTAACTATGAGTTGAGCAATTGACTTTGTATGAGGGACATCAAATATTGACATCTAAACAGATAATACATAAAATTATTAAATAATTAGGAAAACAACATATAGAAATATAAAGAAAGACAAATAAATACATTTGGATTACTTTCGTTTTGACTCAAGTAGGGGCTTAGAAAGATCTATAAATATGGTAATCTTATATAATATCTGGTGTATAACACACGATTATTAATCATGCCTGTGTGTGTCAGAATTTTTTGATGTTCCTCGGCACACCTGTGACCCGTTCATCAGAATCATCGAGAACATCATGAGGAACATCGAGCATCTGGCGAAGAACACCTACAACATCGGTACGCGACCCGTACCTAAATACACATGCTGTAAACAAACACTAATTAACACTGTAACTCACACACACACGTGTCTCTGTGTCTCAGAGAGCCTGTCGAACATCCAGAACTGCGAGTACGGCTCTCAGAAATACGAGCAGTGGATCGTCTCGGTTCAGAAGAGCTGCAAAGTCATAGTCATGAAGAACACAGACGAGGAGAGACGAATCTGCAGAGATCTCTACAACTACACTGAACACCTGCGGGTGAGACACACACACACACAGACAGAGTGATAGACAGATAGACAGACAAATAGATAGACAAAGTGATAGACAGACTGATGGACGGATAGATAGATAGATAGATAGATAGATAGATAGATAGATAGATAGATAGATAGATAGATAGATAGATAGATAGATAGATAGATAGATAGATAGATAGACGGACGGACGGACGGACGGACGGACGGACGGACGGACAGATAGACAGACGGACAGACAAACAGATAGATAGACAGACAGACAGACAGACAGATAGATAGACAGACAGATAGACGGACAGATGGATGGACAGATGGAGTAATCGATTCTGATGATTTTCTCTCCTCCTCCAGAAATATAACGATGCTCTGATCATTAATGAAGACGCTCGGACTAAAGATTCCCTCGATTTCCTGGACGGGTTTTTCGAGCAGGTCCGGAACGCCGGCTTCGACGAGACCGAGAGGAGACTCACCGCGCTCTACGACAGTAACACACTCTCAGCTTATTTACTTCTGCTTTATCAGCCGTGCCTCACACGCGTCTTCAGGTTCGCGTCGCAAAAAATGTTTAACGTCTAATGTTGAGAATTGAGTGTGTTAAACGGTGGATTATTTAGCATTGGCACTTGCAACACAAAGGTCATGGGTTCGATTCCCAGGGAAAGCAAGAACTGAGGACTGTTAAGAATGTAACAATTAACAATATAAGTCGCTTTGGATAAAAGCGTCTGCCAAAAATAAATGTAAATGGAAATATTTCCCACAACCCACTGCGCTTTGGAGGAAGAACTACAAACACGAGTAAAAAGTGTTAAAAACTACAAACATGGCGACCGATGGTGAGAGGTTCAGATAAAAGTTTGAGTGACTAATCAAAGTTTAACTTGATAGGAAAATATGTATTTCGTGTTATATTTAATCTTCATTAACAATATGGACTTGTTTAAAGATCTGTTTGCCGATTTAACTTTTAATTTAATTAATATGAGAAATCTCTTCATGAAGTGTGGAGGATTTTAACAGTGACAGGATGATTGACAGGCCAGTTTACTGCGACAGAGAGCACGTGAGAGTGTGTCCCAAAGCTTGTCGATACACACTCAAAAGTATGCACTATAATTTTTTTTTAGGTCGTAGTATAAGTATGCGTATTGAGACCCTGTGCCTCGGTTCAGTGTGTGTGTGTGTGTGTGTGTGTGTGTGTGTCCCTGATGCAGGTCAGCGCCCGCAGTTGCTGTTTTTGGCCACTGAGGGGCAGCAGAACCCCAAACTAGAGGAGCTGAGGTTCATCCTGGAGGAAGAGTATCACAACAACGATCAGACCCGCACCGTCCTGTTCGTCAGGACCCGAGCCCTCGCCGACGTGAGTGAAATAAACCTTAAAAGCTAGCCATCTAATCTAATTCTTCAAAACCGGTTCTAACATTTTAAAAGTCCAATACATCAATATCTGTGGCTAAAAGGGGCCAAGTCATGTGACTCCTGCAAATAATGGCCTGAGGCCGGTTGCATAAACTTATAATTGCATAAATTATAATTTGTATAAACTAAAAGTTAGTCTTCTAATTTTGTTCTTGAAGACAGGGCAGTTATATAAACTTAGACTGTGTGTTAATAACTAGTAGTGAGACAAGTGGTGGTCTGTCTTACGTTTGTTACGTTTGTTGGTGAATCTGACTTTAAAATGTTAGAACCGGTCTTGAAGAAAATAATTAGATGGCTAATTTTTAATACTAGTCTAAGAAGTTTATAAGAACTGGCCACTGCTCCTAATTTTTTTAAGTCAGTTTTATAAAAAGAGAGATTGTTGTGACCTCTTGAGTAATTTCTAGTTGGTCAAATTAGTTGTTTAAGTTGTACTTAAGATGTAAGTAATGTATCAAACTGTAGATCCTTTGTACACTCTATTAACATCTTGTAAGTAAATGTTAATAAAAACAAATCTAAAAAAAAAAAAAAGTGATGTCCCTGGCCTAGGAAAATTTACATCTTTACTCTTATTCAAATATTAATTAAAAGTTTGTTAAATTTTGTAAGCATATTGTGTAGTTGTACTTGGAGTAAATTATTTTATTTGAATTATTATTTTATTTTATTGTGAAAATGCAAATGAAACATGCCAAATTTTGCTGATTTAAATTTGGCAAGGCTGTAATAATAAAAATAAATATGAACACATGCAAAAACAAGAGAGAACCAACAAAATATTAATAAATGATTATGTTGTAGTCAAAAAAAAAATAAATAAAAATTAGTTGTTTAAGTTTATGCAACCGGTTTCAAAGAGAGAGCTTAGATTACGCCATGATTAGGCATTTAACTAGCTTTGGTAACACTTTACAATTAGGTTTATTAGTTAATATTAGATAATGTATTAACTAACATGAATAAACGATGAGCAATGCATTTGTCACAGTATTTAATAATCTGCAAAAGAAAATAATAATAATAAATAAAGCTGTTCATTGTGTGTTCATGTTAGTTTACAGTGCATTCACTAATGTTAACAAACACAACCTTTGATTTTAATAACGCATTAGTAAATGTTGAAATGAATATTAACTAAGAGTAATAAATTCTGTTGTAGTATTCTTATTTCTTAGTTCATGTTAACTAATGAACCTTACTGGAAAGTGCTCCCGAAAAAAGACATTAGTGGTGTGCCTCTGGAGACAGTATGATTCTTCTCCAAATGTGATTTGTGTGTGTGTGTGTGTGTGTGTTTACGCATATATAAGGCCATGAAGAAATGGATTGATGACACAGATTCCCTGAAGTTCCTGATGCCCGGAGTCCTGATAGGAAAAGAACGAAAATCCAACTTTAACGGCTCAGGTGGGAATCAAAAACACACACACACACACACACACATATATATATATATAGATCAATAAAGAGCTCAAACATATAAAAACTTCTAAAATAAAGCCAGATGATATGTTTGAAAATGAAGAAATTAAGAATGAATAAAATATTAGAGTTGTACTATAAAATAAAACACGTATTATTATAAAACATTATGATATTTCTTAATTTGTTGAATATTTTAATTTAATATATTTTATAATTGATATTTAGTAATTTTACAGTACAATTATTACTTTGATTTATATTGTCATTGATAAATAATCACAATTGTCTGGCCAAATTGTGCAGCCCTGAAATCAGGCACTTTTCTTTCTTTCATATCAAAATTTGAGCACACACACTTTGAGTATTAAAATGTATTAAAATATGACAGCTCAATGTATTAAAATTTATTAAAGTATTAGTATTAAGTGTTTTGTTTACTAATTTATGGATATCATTTTTATATTACTGTTTCCATTTCAAGTTTTAAGTTATTGTTGTTTTAATGCTTCTTTAATATGTCATTGTAGCTTTTAGTTCTTCATCTCAGTACTGAACAGTTCTAACCCTAACTGATCGAGTAGTTTAGCTTTCCATTTCTTAAACGTCCATGAACTGTTGCCAAACTTATAATAACTGCCTAGAAACATAATAATAATGAAACACACTCGCCAAATTGGGGTTATAACTGTTGCCAAACATAAAACGATATCTAATAATCTCATGGACTCTTGAGCGCTGTCCACTTGAAATGTGAGTAATCTGTGCCACAGTGATGACTCCGACCAATAAGAAGGGTGTGTTGGACTCGTTCAAGAGCTCAGATCAGAGTAAGATACTCATCGCCACCTCGGTCGCTGATGAAGGCATCGATATCCCACAATGCAACCTGGTTCTGATGTACGAGTACGTGGGTAACGTGGTGAAGATGGTGCAAGTTCGAGGTAACAAACATTTACACTCTTTCACACTCGTATAAACACATTGTGTGTGTGTGTGTGTGATGGGCAGGTTTAGGTTTAGTGTAGGGGATAGAAAATACAGTTTTTACAGTATAAAAATCATGATGGCTAATAGGCTTGCCGCGATAGACGGTGTTGACGGTGTTACCGGTTTTAAGCCCCATCACCGGTGACATCACTTTCCCACCGTGACACCGCGATGTCTTGACTTTTTTTTTAAAGTATTCGTTTTTGCTAAAATATTTATTTGAATTAATTAAAAAAATAATAATTTTCAATAATTTAGTTCAGAAGAGAGCATTATAATTAAAAATGAACTGGAAAAATGAACATCAGTATTCCATTTCGCACGTGTGGAGACGAGAACGAGTCAAATTACAGAAAAGCAAGATAATGGCGGGAGATTTGGTGTCAAATCGCAATGCAAAAGCGTTTTTTTTTTTGTCCATTCCAGCAATTGACGCTTATTTCGAAAGTGAAAGTATGTCATTTATGTAGGCTAAGGTCCTTTTTGAAGTTTTTATTTTATATTCGTCTCTTTTTAATGGGTTTTATCTTATTTAAACTTTGTGTAGTTTATTTAGGCCTATTTTGTTTTCTTATTCGTTAATAAACGTTTTATGTTCTTATTTGTTTGGGCCCACAGTTTGCCGATTTTCACTTTTTCTCAGCCAATGCATGGGGTTATTTTTATGCGTTCGTTATGCTAATAAATGTTCCGTCTATATTTTATTCGTTCGTTATGCTAATAAAAGTTCTGTCTATAAATAAACGTTTTATTATCAGCGAGTTGTTTGTTTGTCCGTTCAAGAAATTGACGCTGAATTGCCAATTGACGCTTATTTCGAAAGTGAAAGTATAACGCGCACGCATTTAAAAGCTATTTAACCCCCCCGTCCTCCACGGTGACACCGGGATTACCGGTGTTGTCGATTAACCGGTGGGAAATTTTCCTCACCGCGGCAACCCTAATGCCTAATGTTTTAGTTTTGCAAAACAAACCTCCGAGTGTGTGTGTGTAGGTCGCGGCCGTGCGCAGGGCAGTCGGTGTTTCCTGATCTCCAGTAATAAGGATCGCATCATGAAGGAGAAAATGAACGTGCTGAAGGAGAAGCTGGTGGAGGAGGCGATCGTGGAGCTGCAGAAACTCCCTGAACTCAGTTACAAGGTTCTGCACTTTCACTGCATGTTTTAAACATCAGCTGTGTGACGCCCATCGCTTCATCTGTGTGTGTGTGTGTGTGTGTTCAGGTGGACAGGTTGCAGAGAGAAGATAAGGCCCGGAGGGATCATGTCAGCGCCAGTCCCCAAAAACCCAAAAAACAAGGCAGTTATCGGCTCCTCTGTGCAAAGTGCAAGACGTTCGCGTGTTCGAGTGACGACCTCAGAGTCGTGCAGGTCGGCCTTCATCATTCAACACATCACCACATTAATACAGAGGGGGCAGCACTATACATTGATATACATGTGAAATCGTGATGTGTGTGATTATCAAATCACAAATGCACTGCATGAGGGAAGCGGGGAAAGTACGATCGTCTCATAACAGTAATAATATATTTCTCTTCATTTTTAACTATTAGTTCGAAATACTAAAATAAATTTCTCTTCATTTTTAACAATTAGTTCGAAATACTAAAACAAAATACTTCAACTATCTGTCACCCCCCTTTTTGATAATTGACATTAAAATGCACTATACAAACTTAAATGGTTGTAATTCAAGAATTTGAATATATACCCAAGTTTGGTCTTGTTTTAAAGAAAACAATCAGCAGATTATTACTGAAGTGAAAGCACTTCAAAAAATTAAAGTATAAAAAAGTTATGGAAGTTAGAATTTACAGTAAATCAAAAATTAATGTATTAATAATTTTTTTTTAATATAAAATAAATATTTTACAGAATATTTTTACTATAAAATTACTATAAAATGAAAGCTATATATCTAACCAAGTTGTGTTCCAAATTTAAAGTTGATATCACAAATTTTGAAGTTCCCATGAGATTCTGTTTAGGCGTTATACCAAAAATAGCCACCGGGTGCCATTGAATTCCATTGAATTGAATTGTATGCATTCTGCCATAACAAATTAATAAATTTCTATCCAAATATCGCTTCTGTCACTAAATATGGAACCTTGAGACTCAGACCTTTCTGACAATATGTGTTTTGGCAAGATTAGAAAAGGTTTTGATAATAAATTATGAAAGATGATGCCCAAAAGGGGAGGGGCCTAATAAAAAATACTGTTTCTATGGTAACGCAACGTCCAATTTCAAAACAGTTTTCACAGAATGAATTCTGAGTTCGTAAGCTTTCAAATGATAATCTAATTTATGATAACTACTAAAATATGTGATATAATAATAAAAAAAAATTATATATATATATAATATATTATACTTTTTAGAGGACTTCTTACCTTACTTTTTAAAATATAATTTTATCTTTTTTCTATTGACAAATACTAATTATGTTTTATTATGAACTTTTAGCACTAAAAACCAAAGTTTCAATTATTAAAAGTGTGTGCGTCAACTTTTTGTGACAAAGGTCAGAAACTCCTGTAATGACGTTGATTTATTTTGAGGCGCACTCTTGTCATAAATTCATATATTACTGTTCATTCATAATTTGTAAAAAAAAAAAAAAAAAACAGACCTAAAATATCTATTTAGGAGTCTTAGACCTTTCCAACGATATATAGTTTGTCATGACTAGATTAGGATTTAATAGTAATATAGTGAAGTAAATTTAGATTAAACCACAGGCTTAAACAACTTATATTAAAAACAACTTATTTAAAAAAAACAACTTATATTAAAAAAAAATCTTCCAACTTTTTAAAATACTTATCTAAAAATAACTTTAAACTTAAAGCTTTTCAAACTACTTATCTTAAATATAAACAACCCAATTCACACTCCAAAAAAATGAAATGCTTAATTTGCCTGCGTGTGCGGTCACATGTGACGATTAACCAGCACTAACAAACCATAAACATGTGATTGTTCATTTAGTTCTTAAAACTTAAAATCTCATAGGGAATTCAAGTTAATATTTTATATATTGTTATTATTATTATATATATTTTTATATATTTTTTATTTTTATATACATATATATATATATATATTTTTTTTTCTTATATGTGGAGAGTTTTCATGGCATCTGTTTGTATATAGTTCGTGAGCTTTGATTTGTATCTGGTATGTTAACTTAAAATAAAAAATATTGATCACAAAAAAATTCTGATTGAGAAAATCTTCACGCCACTTTTCAGAGCCATAAACGCCGTGTCCCCGGTTTTACTGAGGATGTGTTCATTTTAGGAGCATGTTTCTGTCTGTGTATCATCTTTCTCACACTGTCTGTCCCGCAGAAGTCTCATCACATCGCTCTGGATCGCTCCATGTTCGAGCGCTTTACAACTTTTCCTCATAAGAAACCAATATCCTTCGATAACTTCACTAAGAATAAGAAGATGCTCTGTGGCGACTGCAAACACGACTGGGGTCTCATCGCCTCTTACCTCACCATCCAGGTAACACACACCTGTCAACTCTTTCTGCTTCTGTTATCTTACTGTCATTGAGTTGCTTTTATAGATTTTGTTAATATTTTGAATTAGGTTTTATTTTTATAATTCCTGTTTTAATTTTTTAATTTTTTAGTTTCTGTAATATTCTAGTTTTTGCAATGTTTTTAACATGTCTGTATATTTTTTAACTCACGCTAATCTACAGTTAGAACTGTTGCCTAGCTGAAATAAAAATACATTTGAGTTATTTTTATAGTGTCATTACAAATAATGTTTTTTTGTTAATATTTTGAATCAGATTTCATTTTTCATTCAAAGTTTTAGTAATTTGCTTGTAATTTTTATTTGTGTTTTAATGTGTCTGAGTTTTTAGTTTTAGGGGGTTTTTTTTGTTTTAGATTTTCAGCAGTGTTATTGTCAAGACTATTATAGTTTTTTGTCAATATTTTGATTTAGAATTTTGTATGTTTTGATCTTTAAGTTTTAGTAATTTGTTGTTTTTTATATTTTACATTTTTAACATGTCAGTATAGTTTAAAGGGATATTCTCATTGACGGACCAGAAACTGTTTGGTTAATGATATTCTTCTAAATATCAGAAAATCGGCTGAATGGATTCGAAAACGGTAAAACTCAACTGTTTAACTCTGGGGGAGTTGTAAAATGACATTTCACAAAATTTTCCCCCAAAAATTCCCTTTAAGAGTATCCCTTTAAGTTTTAGTTACTTTAGTACTTGCAACTCACACTAAACTAGAAACACTAAACACAAAACAATTATAAATGTTGCCTAGCTGAAATAAAACAAGTTTTAGTTATTTTCATATGTATCATTGAGATAATATTATGGTTTTTGTTCATATTTTGAATGAGGTTTATTTTAATATTTAAATTCAAGTTTTTGTCATTCTTGTTGTGTGTGTGTTTATAATGTTATTTAGTTTATTTATTTTTAAATATGTCAGTTTAGTTGTTGTTTTTTAGTTTGAGTTACTTTTCAACAAAATAAAAGTTTTAGTTATTTTGCCTTTTTTTAAATGTCTGAAATAAAATAAATCATATTAGCTTATATAATTGGTTAGTATAATTATTATAAGTTAAATACTAACCCTGATTCTGAGAAGATGAAACTGAAATTAAAAACCATCTTGAACAGATATATTATATAAATCTTAAACATCTAAAAACTAAAGGTCTAGCAGGACTCAATTGGCCTCTGGGGTTAAGTGTGTTGAGCGTTGATCAGTATCGGACCATAAACGAATGTATTGTTGTTGTGTTGTGACTCCAGGACCTGCCGCTGTTGAAGATCGAGAGTTTCGTGGTGCAGGATAGTGTCACTGAAGAGCAGTTTTACTTCAGGAAGTGGTGTAATGTGACGTTTGCCATCCAAGAGTTCGACATGAAGGAGATCACGCCTCAAACATGGCCGCTGAGAGACTGAGGACGGCAAACAACACATTTTACGCTTAAATACTTCTTATCTCACTCTAAATTTGAATTCCAAGTACTTTTTTTTATATTTATATATATATATATATATAATTTGATTGTGTAATCCACAATCCATACAATGCTTTTCTTACTTTACTATTTCTGTCTTGTTTCCAGTCCAAATATTTAAAAATTCTTAAATCAAGATGGATTTACTAGATGAGTAAAATGACAAGATATATTGAGTCTTGTCTTCTGGGAAATATATAAAACTTAAGTGAGTTTTTGCTTAAAAAAAAGCAAAATGGGATAAGAATAATCTTAACAATATTATTTTTCTTGCCCCATTGGCAGATCATTTTGCTTGTTAGCAAAAAATCATTTAATTTTTATTTATTTCCCCAGAAAACAATATGTCATTTTACTCATCTAGTAAATGCATCTTGATTTAAGAAATGTTTGATATTTGGACTGGAAACAAGACATGAGAAAAGCATGTTTCTCTTTATAACCCAACACAAACATATAGATCTATATATAAATATAGAATTAGTCTTTGTGTTGATGTTACATGTTGAGCTTGATTGCAAAAGTCTTGTCTAATAATAAGGCAACAGTTTTTATTTTTTATGTGTATTTTAACATTTCAATTTAAACTCGGACAGGACGATTTTCCTGGTAAATTCTACTGATTAATTAGACATGACTATTATTTTAAAAAACATAATAGCTGATAATGAAATTATGTGATATGAATGATACATTTTATGTCAACTGAAGCTTAATAAAATAAAAGAATGCATGTCATTAAAATATTAAGTATTTTCTGTAAAAAACAAACTAGAGCCTATTTTAGAACCATTTTTTTATTTAACCACTTATATATATATATATATATATATATTATAGATAGATAGATGGATGGATGGATACGATAGATAGATAGATCTGTGATTGTGATGTTTAAATCAATTAAACACAATTTTTATATGTAATTGTCAGTACGGTTAGACAACACATTTATATTATTGTTTTTTATGCATCATATGATGAAACTGCTCTTAAACTCTGATAGGCCTCTGTAAAAATCATCATATTAGAAAGATTCAGAATAATTTACGAAAAACAGAAATGATAAAAAAAAAAAAATTTATGGACACATTATATAGTAATAAAATATTTTTGGGGGAAAAAATGCATTATTCACAATTAAAGAAAAAAAACGTTTTAATTGTCCTAAAAGTATGAAGTTTTTTCCTATAATTCTCTGGATAGATGATCCGCCCTGTGAGGTGGAAAATAGTTCAATTAAAACATTGAATGGCAGTCTATAAAGCCTCGAGGTAATGATGCTTGACATTCCCAGTGTTCCCGCGCATGCGGAGCAGAACCTGGTGTGTGTGTGTGTGTGTGAGGAATAACAGCGTTCATCAAAGCACGAGCCGTCAGTGTCACTGCCTGTGTGTGTGTGTGTGTGTGTGCGGGGGTTCGGGAATTTAGGACAGGTTTACTGACAAGAACTGGCTCTTGCATGGAAATATTCATGCCTTTACAGCCTTTGATTCATATAATATAATATACACTCATATAATATACATACACACACACATATGTACAGTATATATGTGTGTGTGAAGGTGTGTCAAAGCAGCTTTACAGAAAATGACTGAATGCCGGCAGATTTCGATCTGTAAAGAAAAGTCTTTGTTCTGTTGTTGATTCATATATGCCTTCCGACTTATATTAATATTCAACAATTATTTCTCGTTTAATCTTCAGATGATTTTGTGAGATTAATAATTTATCATTCAATGTTTTTTAGATTTTAGAAATATATGGATTTTAAGTATTGTAAGATTTATATGCATGTATAGATAGATGTGTGTACAGATACATATCCAGATTTATACGGATAAGAAGAACTTTAATATGTGATTAATATATGTATATTTTAGTTTTTAAATATGGCTAGGAGAATGTCTTTGCCCATCACACACACACACACACACTAACAGGCGAGTGTGTGATGTAAATCTCAGCCGGAGTGAAGGCATCTCAGCCCCTCCCTTATTCTAGAACACAGGACTCCATGTCATTGTAATTCATGTTGCCTAGCAACATGGGAGTCGTCATAGAGGCTCAACAATAAAGAGATGACATGTACAGTGATGTGCGGAGCGCTTTAACGCCGAGATGTGCCTCCGCCATCTTTCCCTGCTCATCTGAGCTCGAAGAATCAGAATTAGAAACGCCATTTAAACGCTCTCCGAGTGACATCTTATCTCGCCGCTCCGTCAGCGTTATCTAGCCCAAATCAGGCCGTACGCATTTAACAAAACACGCCAGTGGTAAATAAATGCAAAGCACACAGGAAGTCACAGTTCAAAAAGGATCACATTTAATCAACAAGCCATCCTAAGAGTCTCTTATTCATCAAGACAGTGAGGCGTCACAACAGCAATAAACAAAGTTATTTCTTAAAGTCTTTAGTTAAAAACAAAACACTTTTCTACCCATGCAACAGAAAGGTGCTTTAAAGGAATCGTTCACTCTTAAAAATGAACCGGCTTTTGTTCATTTACTCATTGCTTTCTTCAGTGGAACGAGGTGTTTTTTACATCCGTCCATCACGTCTTCATTTAAACGGAGCCTATTGTACAGTAGTCCACGACTACTTTAATAATGTTTGTTCTACCAATAAGCTTCGTTTGTCTTCCAGAGGAGAAAGCAAGTGTTTCGAGTGACGCGAAGGCAAGGTCGTCGCACACCGAGTCCGAAATTTTCGCACGTTAAAAAATAAATACGACCCTCGTAGTGTCAATCATGTTTACACACTGCCTCCAAAACTTTCATCAGACATAAATTCGGTTTTTTTTTTTATTTCGCATCCGTAGCGAGCATTTTGAGAGGTGACGAACGCGAAAAAACGCTTACGAAGATTTCAGACTGTGCGAGGACCTTAAAGGGTTAGTTCACCCAACAATGAAAATCCTGTCAGTAATTATTCACCCTCATTTCGTTCCAAACCCGCAAGACTTCTCAATCGTTAAGCCTTAATCGTTCTTAATGGTCTAGACCGTTAATCTTCGCAACAAAAATTAAGATGTTTTTGCTGAAAAAACTCCATTGCTCCATTGATAGCTACTTTGAAGGCCCAGTAAGGTAGGCAAGACATTGTTCAATTAGTCCACGTGACTACAGTTTTTTTTAATACTTTTTGTGCGTCAAAAAAAAACTAAATAGCAACTTTATTCAACAATTTTCTTCTCTTGCGAATCAGTCTTCTTCTGTTTGTAAAGCGTTTTTACGAGGTCTTTCCCGCCTTTAAAGAGTAACTAAACACTTAACCAACTTTTTTTAGTTAATGATCTGTGAGAATAGATCTTTATTAATATCAGTCGTTGACTCGAGTAACTTTTTTGGCATTTGTTTATAAAGTGTTTTATTTCTACAATATATGGTGTAAAAACGTTTTAGTGCTGCCCTCTTCAGGTTGAACGGTGCCTACTGCAGTTGAATTTTCCTATTGGATGTTTGCGGTGGTACGCGACACAGCGGTTGTTGGTGACGTAGGCAAGTTTCATACAAAGAGATGCGTCTCAGGTGCACGCCCCCCTCCGCTGGGCTCCGCCCACTTTTCCAGCATTTTTCAAATATTGCCAGTGGGTGGAGTCAGGCTCTGACCAGGGGTTTAGTTACCCTTTAAAGTGTTAATTAAATAGCTGTCATTGGATTCCAGCAAAAAAATCTTAAAATTTGTGTTCTGAAAGATGAACGAAGGTGCGGGTTTGGAACGGCATGAGGGTGAGGAATTACTGACTGTCCTTTTTGGGTGAACTGTCCCTTTAAATGTTGGATTTCAGCCAGGTGAACTGTTCCTTCGAGCTCGGATCCTGATACGACTGGAATCAAGTCTATGTTTCTCTATGCCATTGGTGTTTGTTTGAGGTGAGGTGAGCCCTCGACGGGGCGTGTGCGCCTGATGCCCCAGTGCCACAGTGAGTCCTGAGGGGAAGGGCTAGAAAGCGAGGAGTTCGGAGTGATTCCCTGATTGCGGAAACCGTATGATGGGATCGTAGGTTGCAGTTCTTCTGGTTTTGAGTCCGGTGTTGTGGTGTGGTTTGTTGGCGAGCCCTTCAGAAGAACCAGCGGAAGGTGTCAGCGGCTCCTGCTGACGGTGCTCTCTGTGGGAAGACACGGTTTAGCTTGGCATAATGACCCAGTTAATCACTGAAAGCATGTGTTACACGTGTGAATAATGGTGCGAGTCACCTTCAAGATGAGGAGCAATGATTCAAATTATTGGATCGTTTAGAAATGAGAATTAAATTGGGAAACCGAACACAACAGACCTGGATGCAAACCACGTTTCAGGACCCTGTGTATATCACTATTATTGTTGGCTCTTTGATGAATTGCTTTTGTATCCAATTATGAATTTGATTTTGGGTAATTATGAAACGCCAGCTTAGACTGGTCTTACAAGTTAGTCATCTAATTAAGACTAGATGTAACTTTTTAAAGTCCCCCTGTGGTGTAAATCCAGCTTTTAATGTTGTTTATGTGTGTATGTGGTGTTTTTAATACACTTTAATCATGTTTAAGTTGATAAGTGGACAGCATTGCTGAGTATTTAATCTTTAAAACTGCAGTGAACCAAAGACAGTCTCAAAAACACGCTTTGAAATCGCTGACGTCACAAACGACCTTGTAACCAATCAGATCAACGTGTGATAGTCAACCAGTGGATCTCTGAGTGAGTGGAGGTGGGGCTCATTTGCATATTCATAGAACCGCGCATACTAAATGAGGGAAGGGTGTCGAGTTACATTCGAGATTTTAAAGGCATGAAGAAACAAAAAAGCATTAACATGTCATCAAAGATTTACAACTTTAGCAAAGTGGTTATGTTCATTCAACTGGCCTTTGATAGAGTTTGTAAGGATCGAACAACTCAAGAACAATAGACGCCAAATAGCACGTAAACTAACAGTCTGTGCTGCTAGTGCTAACAGATTTATTCAGTGTCATCACTAGGACTATTCACAGTGAATGATGCACTGTGATTTGACTGGTCAACTGTAGTATCACTTACTGCATGTTTACTCTCTAGCAACTGTCTTGAACAGCTAGTTTACTTAGGCGTACCTGTAGCTCAAACAGCGGAGCATGGCGTTGACATTGGTGCCTTTGGATAAAAGCACCTGCTAAAAGCTTAAATGTAATGTTTTCAAACAGTTCCCAGAACCTCCTCAGCACTGCACATTTGAGATGTTTTCCTTAAAGTCCCTCTGTAGTCAATAATTTGATCCCTAAAAACTCAGCTTTGATCATTAAAATTACATATTCAAACGTTTTTTCCTTTTATTTTCTTGTTTTAAAACATCTCGAATGTAACTCGACACCCTTGCCTCATTTAGTATGCGTGGTTCTATGAATATGCAAATAAGCCCCGCCTCCACTCACTCACGAGTGAGGTTGACGATCACACGTTGATCTGATTGGTTACAAGGTGGTTTGTGACGTCAGAAACACCAGCGATTTCAAAGCGTGTCTTTTGTTTTAAGGAGGAAATACTCAGCAATTCTGTCCACTTATAAACTTACACATGGTGTGTGTGTTAAAGTGTATTGAAAACACCACATACACACATAAACAACATTAAAAGTTGGATTTACACCACAGGGGGACTTTGATTGTTATTAAATGGAGACATCCCAAATGTGCAGTGCTGAGGAACGAACACTAAATTAACGGCTGATATAGTGTGAACGAGCCTTTAAACTCTTCCTGTCTAAAGGTGCACTTCCATTCCCAGTTCGCACAGGCGAAATCCAGTCATTTCAATAGGATTCCATGTGATTGGCATATTTGCGTGAGCAAGAAAAATTTCCACATGCAGATTTTAGGTGTCAATAGAGCTTTTTGCCTGTGAAATTTCATTAATATGACCATGCCATAAATTGTCAGAATAAGCTGCAATGTTGACCAGGTTTCACGCAGAACAAGATCTCTGATGGTGCTGGACTGGTTTGTGATGGTCTGATCTTGATTCTAGTGACTGGTGTTCGCGGGTTGTGAATAAATTAAGACATCTTTGTATTGTTACAGTGAACTTACAACGTGTTGCCTCATCTCTCAGCCCTCAATACTGACAGTGTGTGTGTGTGTGTGTGAGAGCGATGAAGTGTGTGCTTGAGTGCAAGGGCATTTTTCCAGCATAAGAGGGCTCAAACCATCAGCTAACACACACACACACACACATTAATGCACGGTGGTTAATTATGGCCGCTTGTGCCAAGACTGGGCTCCACTCCAAACCCCCCGCCACATCATTCCCAATTAAACAGCCCACTTCAATAGACCTCCCAGCATATGTGTGAGTGTGTGTGTGTGTGTGTGTGTGTGTGTGTGTGTGTGAGTGAGAATCCCACCTCCATCGTGCTGCCCGGCTTCTTCTTGAGTTCTTCGCACTTTCTGAACTTGCAAATCTGATGACCCGTCTTTCTGTTCCGACAGGAGCTGCACACGCCGCAGTTAATGAGCCTTCTGCAGGGGGCGCAGACGCCACACCGCTTGCGTTTACGTTTAGCCGCTCCGCTACCGTTGCTGTTCCCGCTGCTGCAACTCCCGTTACCGTTCCCGTTCAGAGCCGCGGGCGACCCGGAGCAAGACGAGCCGCTGTGCTGGCAGTCCGCCGCCACGTTAGCGATCTGAAATGCGCTGTCTGACATCGTAACCCCGGATGACCCTGCACCGGAGTGAAGCGTCGTCATGACGATGACCCCTGGCGGTAACGACAGCCCCCCCAAAGGGGGCATCCCCCCAAACGTCCCGCCTCGATCCGCCTCCCCGGGCGGCCCCGACGGCGGGCACTTCAGTCGGTTCATGCACTCGGCGCCCGTTACGGGGAGACCGCGGCACTGCTCCGCGGACAGCGGCGACAGGAAGTTGTCACCCATCGAGAGGGCGGAGTCTTGTGGAATGTGTTTGGCGGACATGTGCACGTTCACCTGCTCCGCCCTTGACATGCCTGTCCGATGTGTGTGAGGTCCGTTTACGTTAACCGTGGCGGGCTTTCGCCCCCATAGCATGGCGTTGTCACACGGCCAGGGTGGCATCGCGGATAAGCGTGCTGATGGGAATAGGGGCGTGGCGATTCGTGCGATTTTCGCGGTTTGGGGAAACGGCGTGGCGCCGGCGGCCGTGCTGTTCTTATAGAAGGTGGCGAACGAGCGGTAACGCTCCATCTGCGCACTGTAGTCCAACACCGGGTTCATGCACGAGTCGATCTGAAGAGGAAAGTCCCGTCCGGGGGTGGGGTTGTAGTTGTGGGTGTGGCCGTGGGCGTGGCCATGAGCGTGTGGAGTTTCCATGCACACACTACTGCTCATGTTCGCCATCAGAGCAAAACAAACACGCACTAACGCCCAACCATCCACGGCAGTGGTCCTGTGGAGGAAAGAGGTGGAGGTGAACAGAGATGTTCGTTAACTGAAGGTAAACAGAACATTTGTTATATGTTTTAAAGGTGCAGTGTGTAATTTTTAGCGGCGTCTAGTGGTGAGGTTGCGAATTGCAACCAACAGAAGTTACGTTGGCCGACAGGAAGTGATGTCGTCTGAGACAGTAGAGAGAAGCCAGTTAAACAATGAGATTCCTTTACAAAGATTAATTAATCAATTAGCAATCGCACACCTGCAGGTGATGGGTGCGTGGAAGAAAAGACCAAATGAGTCAGGTCAAAAATTAAAACACAAAGGATAGGATTTCCTCTTTTTTTCTTCAAAGATTAATTCAGAAATTATATCGACTTAATTATTCAGTAAAACAATGATAATCTGAATATTATTGTTACTTGTGCATCATCATCACCGTAGAAACATGTAAGCGGACCCGCGGTGTGTGTAGAGAGAAATTCCTCATTCTAAGCTAATAAAAACATTACGGTTCATTATGTAAGCTCTTTTCCACTGAACACATAGTTACAGTATGTATATGATATTGCACTTCTGTCAACAGATCCTCCTGAATATTACACACTGCACCTTTAAAATAGCCATGAAGTCATAATTGACATTTTTTTTTAGAATATTGCAGTATTTATTGTGAGTTATTTATCCATGTGCCTCGTAATCTTTAATCTAAATATCTCCTCCTTCCCAGCAACATCTCTTCTCTAATGATGAGGGCGGGGCAACCTGTCACTCACATGAGATCCACCAATAGCAAACCACCGCCATCCAATCAATTCCCCTCAGACAAAATTGAAAATAATTTTCTCTTGGATATACGTCACAACAGGGAAAAAAGACTATCGCAACTTTCATTTCATGCTGACTTTAATGGTTTCTTCCCATTTCTAAAATTATTATATATTTTTAACATTCTTTGTAAAAATGTATTGACAGGAAATATAGAATTATGTAGTCAAATCCCAAAGGACGCATACAAAATAGCTCAATGGAAATTTTAAAAGCAATTTAAAAAAAAGATCATAAGCCAACTAAAAAGATCCTAAACTAAAATTTAGAAAAAATATTTTTTTTTTAATCCGATATGATCTTATTTTATTTTTGTGGATTTGAGATTAATTCCCCATAGGATCCACTTTTTACAGAAATTCAATTTTTAAAACAGGACACATGAGATTCAGTCAAATTCAGGTAAAAACGCAGTTCAGATAAACAGCAACTGCTTTGTATGCATTTATGTACATTTCTTATGCATATGCATGACATCATTTAGAGCATTATATACAACACCATCAGGTCTGCCTTTAAATGTGTTGTTTTCTTAATTAGAGGAACAAAAGCAATAGCGATAATAAGCCGTGCAGAAGAAAGTTACCGTGTCAAAATGACTGTGTGTGTGTGTGTGTGTGTGTGTTTATGTGGAAGAGAAAGAGAGAGAAACGCTCCCCCCCAACACCCCCGCTACCGTCGCCTCGAGCATCAATTACGGTAATTACTCTCCGCCTGCTGCGGCACCGGCGCGCGGATCAGAGGTCATTAAGGGCGCGAGACCGCTGGACACTACGGTGCAATTAAAGGCGACGGATTAATTCTCTTGGCCATCGCACGTCAGCAGAGAGAGAGAGAGAGGGGGAGAGAGAGATGAGAGAGAGGAGAGAGGGGGGGTTGGGGGGAGGCGGAGGACGGAAAATGGACGAGCTTTACCTTTAGACTCGCGACGCTTCACGATCCTTTAACGGAGAGCATCACCGCGCGCTGATGCCGCCTCAATAATCCCCGTTACAAGAAAAAACACGCGCCACAAAACAACGAGACGCGTCCGATTTAACGATCACCGTGAGCAGCTGCGGCGCTAAATACCGAGACTAACGGGAATAATAAATAATATTGACGCCGCCAACGACGCACCGTCCTCAGGGGCGGGTATGGGTGACGGAAGGGTAGACGGCTCCTCCCGGTGTGTGTGTGTGTGTGTGTGTGTGTGTGTGTGTGTCGCGCTGCGTGTGGCTGACGGGGGTGTGAGGTGAGGAAGCGCCGTTGCGGACACCTCCTGATCATTGGCGGGAAATGATTGTGGAAGCGCGGGAGGCGCGAGGGGGTTGACATACGGGGTCTCGCGCAGCGCTGAGGGTAATGCGTGTCAACTCCTCGCGCGCCCCTTCTTTTCCCCGCCGTTTCCTGAATGACGGTTATTAATCACGGGCTTCGCGCCGCGTCTTGTGTGAGGGCTTTTTTTTTTTTTTTAGAGGAATTTTGCGGTTCATTACGGTTCATTTGCGGCTCGTTACCGTAATTACCCGCGGCACCGGGAGGCTAATTAAAACAGAACGGGTCCGAGGCGAGAAGGCGTTTCCCCCCGGCGGAGCAGGCCGACTGGGAATTTCTGTGTGTGTGTGTGTGTGTGTGTGTGTGTGTGTGTGTGTGTGTGTGTGAAAAACATTGACGCATCCTCAAGAGATTCTTTATTAGGGGATTTGAGGGGAAATCAGCTTTTGACGCCATGAATACCATCGTCATATATAACAAGAACACAATATATATATATATATATATATTTAATGTGTGAGAATTTATCATTTATTCATATGTAAACATAGATATAGATAGATGGATATTCTTCATAAATATAAATACAAGAACACTATTGTATGCACATATATAATTTATATACAAACATACAAATAGATGGATGGATATTCATCATACATATAAATACAAGAACTATATAATTATATTTATATATATAAAAGTATTTATTTGTAAACATATATATATATATATATATATATATATAATGTATATGTAAACAGATAGATAGATAGATAGATAGATAGATAGATAGATAGATAGATAGATAGATAGATAGATAGATAGATAGATAGATAGATAGATAGATGCATCCGTCTTCCAGGAACAATAACACCTCACCTGCGCCCTCTACTGGCTCTGATCTTCAATACCTGTCCTGCAGTTTAAGCTTTAGTACTGCTTTTGTGCACTAGGTGTCATTCTCACACCAGGCGCGGGAAACTCGGCTCTCCAGATGTGTTTCATGTCATAAAGCTGTGTGTGTGTGTGTGTGTGTGTGTGTGTGTGTGTGTGTGTGTGTGTGTGTGTGTGTGTGTGAGTGAGTGAGTGAGTGAGTGAGTAAGTGTTTAGATAATCTTTGGGTACATCAAATAAGATTTATAAATAAGTATTTTTTTTTTTAGTTCAGGTTAAACTTTAATTCAATGGTCCACTTTAGAAATTTATTTAGACACAATTAGACATTTGGAAAATGTATTTATTTTAAAGTTCTCAAACTCCTTTAAAACTCATCTTTGATCACCAAAATGGCTTATTTAAAAGATTTTTCCTTTAAAAATGTCTTCATGCCTTAAAATTTCTTGAAAGTAACTCAACACCCTTGCCTCATTTAGTATGCGCGGTCTATGAATATGCAAATGAGCCCCGCCTTCACTCACTCGCTCACTCAGAGATCCACTGGTTGACGATCACACGTTGATCTGATTGGTTACTTACAAGGTGGTTTGTGACGTCAGAAACACCAGCGATTTCACACCGTGTTTTTGAGACTGTCTTTGGTTCACTGCAGTTTTAAGGAGGAAATACTCAGCAATGCTGTCCACTTATCAACTTACACATGGTGTGTGTTAAAGCGTATAAAAAACACCACACACATTAAAATGTTAGGAACATATATCCGTTAGTGTTCTTCTTCCGTAGCGGTCGTCTTCCGCTCTGGAAGGCTATGACAGAAAGTTATGAAATTTGGCATACTGATAAGGACAGTCTGAACTTTAACCACTGTGATTTTGGAGTTTTTAACTCAATCGCTCTAGCGCCACCAACTGCCCGAAGTTGCACTCGCGTTTAGCCTATGATAATAATTTCTGAACCTTGGAAACATAATTCTTAGATTTTTTTCAATGGTAACCATTTTCAGTCATTAATTGGTTGTGAGGGTGTTGCTATGCACTTGCTAGGCATTTTATCCTCTGGTCTTATACTTTGGTCTTTATGCCCCAGGTTCCTCCTTCAAGCACTAGAGTGCATGATTTATTTGAGCTGTTTTGTATTCATTTGATGCTCATCTTTCTGTCTGTTTTTTAACAAGCACACACACTTACTTTCAAATTGAAATGAAAGAAATGCTATAATTATGGGCACAGGATGTAGCTGGAGGAAATGTATAGGTTCCCGGTAAACTTTACAACCACCTAGACTAATTATAGTGTGTGTGTGAGTGTGTTTTCTCCAGGGAAACGTAAGAATACCAGGAGCAGCAAGGGCAGGTCTGAATGACACACACACACACACACACACACACACACACACACACACACACTCATATGCATACACTCTCGGTTCCTTATTGTACAGCAGTGGAAACTTCTGACAGCTCACCCTAAACCCGATACACACACACACACTCTCTCTCTCTCATACACACTCACACATGTCATCCTGAAGGCAGCGGCTGAATGAATCGCCCTCAGCGATTACACACACACACACACACACACACACCTGATGCGCGCTCACGCTCTCCAGACGGCAAACTTCTGTGCGGAACAAACGAGACATTTTTCGGGATATTTTCGCGAGAAACTGAAGCTCGCGTGTTTTTACCGTGTCACTAATAACTCATAATGGACGTGACCAGTGGCGGCTGGTGAAAAATATTGGAGGGGGGGCTGAATAAGAGGGTGGTCTGGGGGTCCCCCCCCAGAAAATTTTGAATTTAGTAGATGTGATTTCCTGCATTCTGGTGCATTTTAGGCCTAAGGCCCACTAGGGGGCCTTAGCAAACTTACATGGGTCAATAAGTCTTAAAATAATTTAGATTTAGTTATATTAACATAATCTTAACTTAACTGTGTTCATTATACCATCAATTACCATTCACTAGTTTTCAACAATATAAATGAAGAAAAAAATACTGTTTTGCCCTTACCTATAGCCTACCAATAAAATAACTTAAACCAGTCAATACCAATGGTCAAATAATAGAATAATAATAATAACAGTTTGACAGTTAATGATAATGAACAAGTTGCATGTTTATTATGCTCTGTGTGCTGACAGAAAAAGTGAAAACGCATAATATTGATAAATTATAATATAGTTAATACAAAAAATAATAGGTAATACAACAATCTAGTTTAATCAATCCCCAGCTGTAGACTACATATTTTTGACAAATTGACAATTGGATAATGGATAACAATGTGTTGATACTAGAGAAAGAGAGAGAGAAAAGGCTCTGAAAGAGAGGGTGGGACAACATTCTTGATTGTAACACCCAAGTATGAGAAGAAAGTTGATTTTAACTAGTATGAAACACAGTAATCTAGCTCAGAACTTAAAAACATAAAAAAACAAAGCAAACACACAGGTATTAATATTCCTATAACTATTTTAATATCAAATGTGTGTGAAACAGTGTTTATGTGTGTGTGAGTGAGTGAGTGACAGAGACAGACAGGTCAATTCCCACGACTTACTTTACATTATTTCCACTCGACGTCACTGGCGCTGCCATTCTGCTCTCATCTGAGGTAAAAAATGTCCCGTGATGCGCGTGCACGGTGCACTCCCCTAATCTGATACTGTGGGCGATATTTTCAGCGCCCCTAAACCATAAAATTTGACGACGCTGATTGGCGAAATATAAACTTTTTTGCATAGCAACCGGGGAACCATTGGCTTAAATTCCAGCACTGTGGGGCTGAGCGAACTGGCGCCCTGAGAAGACAGCCTATTGGCTATACTACTACACCAACATGATAAAAGTAACGAAAGTGAATGCAAATATCATTCTGGTGAGTTCAAAACACTTTTCAAAGTAAAACCATTATTAGCATATAATTAACACAGATTATTTTTCGAAATGATAAATTTTAATATATATTAAAAAAACAGACAGACAGGTCGGAGGGAGGGCGGCGCCCCAGCGCCCTCTATGGGCGAGCCGCCCCTGGACGTGACGCTGTTCTTCTCTCTCGTTTGTGTGTGTACGGCTGCAGGTTCAGGCACTCTCAGGTAAAGTCAAATGTTTGCATTTCCCAAGAAATTTTTCTTTCTGGTTGTGAAGCATAACGTTACATGACAGAAATGCGTTTAGCCTAACAATCGCTACTTTTATAATTGGCGCTATATCTACATTTATGAAATTGTCATGGTATGTTTCCGCTACTGGATAGGCTACTATAACTAGTGTTTATAATAATGTTGTTGTAAATCTGTGATATTTCAACATTAGCACCATTGTGATCGTAAAAAGTAAATTGTAGTTGCCATGGTAACTTTCCAACGCGTGGTGCACTTTTAATAAATGGAGGCATTTATAAAAATAATTTTATAGGCAATATAACGTTTAATTTTTCGTAATGTTTCAGAAATTATATTTTTTTATATATAGATTTATGATGCAAAATTCTGAAATAATCTGAGAGAAAAAAGTAAAATACTCGACAATTTTATGATTATTGCTATTCTCTTAAAGTCAACCATTTAAGCCCTTTAAACACTTTTAATCACAGAAATTTCATATTTAAAGTTTTTTCCTCGAAAATAAAAAATCGTCACACCTTAAAATATCTTGAATGTAGACACCCGTGCCTCTACATATGCGTTTTGTATATGTTTTATGTATGTTTTATATATATTTATGTTTTATACGCTTCTATGAATATGCAAATGAGCCCCGCCTCCACTCACTCAGCTCAGAGATCCACTCGTTGACGATCACACTCTGATCTGGAAGGTTTTATGACGTCAGAAACACCAGCGCTTTCAAACCATGTAGGTTTTTTTTAGATTGTCTTTGGTTCACTGCAGTTTTAAGGTACGTTTACATGACAACAATTTCTTCGTACAGACGACCATTATCACACGATCCGCGGGAAAGAAAAAAAAAGTATTCTGCTGCCAGGCCAGTAGATGGCGATGAAACAGTATAGATAATACCTAATACTTATGAGCATTCAATTAAATTAAATTCACATTTATTTGTACAGCGCTTTTCACAATACACTGTTTTGACACGTCGTTTCAAAACAGCTTTACAGAAAAGTGCATGAGTCCGCATTACAGTTTACAGTGATCTGTTATCAGAGGAAACTGACTAATCTCTGCATTTCAGAAAAATACAAATACAAAATCACAGTTAGCTAAAAATGTATCAATTAAAACAATATCATTTAAGGCAGAAACAATGAGCTCATTGATGTAATGAATACTTGTTTGATGTCATCATGACCTCATCGTCTTCATAGATTCACTTCATAGTTTTCAGAAGTTAGCGTTTTCGAGCAGTCAAAGTGCCGTGGTCGTGTGAATGAATGTCCAAGACACAATGTATTTCGTTTAAAAACTGTGTAGTGTAGACAGCCCCTAAAGAGAAAAATCTCACCAAAATTAAAAACACCACGTACACACATACATAAACAACATTAAAAGCTGGATTTTCACCACAGGGGGACATTAAAACATTAATTGTCAGGGTAAACATATTTCCCTAAACTGCCATAGTTTCACATCTGTGATGAAGTGCCTCTAGTGATCACTCATCACGTTTGTTTACCATGGTAACTTTCAAATAAAAACGAACAAATCTAAATCTGTAATGCACTGATTCTATTAATATACCTATTGTGTGTGTGTGTGTGTGTGTGTGTGTGTCGCAGGTCATCATGGCCGCTGGTTCTGTCTGATGGATTGTGTCAGACGAGAGACTCTCAGGGACGATGCAGACGTGAGTGAACACACACTCACACTCTCTCTCACACACACACACACACACACGCACACTCACTCATGTTGATGTATTGTGTCTGGTTTGTGTAGCCGTGTGTGTGTCGGGGTGTAAACATGGCGAGTGTGTTGGACCAGATCAGTGTCATTGTCATCCAGGATTCACCGGCAAGACCTGCAACCGAGGTACAAGTGTGTGTGCGTGCGTCTGTGTGTGTGTGTGTGTGTGTGTGTGTGTGTGTGTGTTCAACACATCTTATTAGTCTTTCTCACCAGGGTTATTATAACTGACTAAAATTAAAACCATAAATAAATGGTTTACTGGAAATAAAATAATAGTTAACTGGAAATAAAATAAAAAATAAAATAATTATTAGGTGGTTTAGCTCTGAATATATATATATATATATATATATATATATATATATACAGTATATATATACAGTATATATATTATATTTTTATCGTTTTAGAAAATAACACAATAAAAGTCGTTCCCTTGATGTCGTAAGTCGCCACGTTCCCTCGCTGTGATTTAACTGAAATGAATGATTATAACGCGCGCATGCTTTTAATAAAATTTTGCTTTTATAGGTTTTTAAAATATGTCTACATTAATTTTTATTTAAGTTTTAGTTATTTTGGTCCATAAAGTTTATGAAAATGAGAAATTTTGGTAATATACAAGCCAAAATAAAATATCTACTTTTTATTTAAATTTTAGGAAACAACATTTTTTCTTACGGTTTTAAAGTTTTAGTATAATATCTCTAACACACACACACACACACACACACACACACTAGACACACTCCTCTATAAATCTCTTAACAGCTCTTCAAACTCTCAGCATAAATAAGAGCACATGTGAAAGTGTGTATGATGACATCATGAGTTGTGTGTGTGTGTGTGTGTGTGTTTTACTCATCAGCGCACAGGTGCACAAACATTGGGACCAATGGCGTGTCCCGCTGGGAGTGTGTGTTCATGAGTGATGGGAGATGTGTGTGTGTGTGTGTGCTCATGGGACACACATTAAGAACTGATTTACAGGACAAGCCTACGAAAGCCTGTTGTCTTTGGCCAGAACATTATTATAATGGATAACAACTCTCTGTGGTGTTTGTGGAGTGTGTGTCCGGTGTGTGTGTTGCGTTACAGTTGTGTTTAGTCTGTTGATATTCATCTCAGTTCATGAAGAATCGTATGGACCCTTTAAAGAAAACCTTGTCACTTAGGCCTGTGTGTGTGTGAGTGTGTGAATGAATGAGTGTGTATGTGACTGTGACTGTGTGTGTGTGTGTGTGTGTGTGTGTGTTCCTGCAGGGATGAACTTGTCAAACACATTCCACTCATTCCTCCAGAGATGCGCAGGATGTGTGTGTACATCACCTCTGACCGCACACACACACACACACACACACACAGTTACCGTCAGGAGTGTGGTAACTCTGTCTCTGCTCTGTGTGTGCAGATGTGAACGAGTGTGCGCTCCGGCCGTGTAAGTACAGGTGTATGAACACACACGGCAGTTTCAAGTGTTACTGTCTCGACGGCTTCATGGCGGCGGCGGACGGCTCGTGCAGGAGTGAGTGTGTGTCTGTGTGTGTGTGTGTGTCCTAAATGATAAATGTAACTTCATTATTCATTTACTCTGATTTTCTCCATGATTTTTATTGTAATTTTAATTATAGTTGACTGTTTTTGCTGAGTATATCACAGTGCATTGTGGGATTGCTGTCTCCAACAAGCATACACACAGTGCAGATGCTTAGTGCTCGTGTGTGTGTGTGTGTGTGTGCAGATGCTCGTACGTGTGCGATGGCGAACTGTCAGTACGGGTGCGCGGTGATGAAAGGAGAGGTCACATGTCAGTGTCCGTCTCCAGGACTGAGACTCGCTCCCGACGGCAGGACGTGTGTTGGTACGCATGCAGGATACACACACACACACACACACACAAAATACATTTACCAGAGAAATCTCTCATTTTACACTCAAAAGTCAAAAAATAGACATTTGAAATTGCATTTTGCTTTGATTATATTTTGATTAATATTTAGTGATTATTTGTATAATTTTAATAAATGTGATTTTATTAAAATAATTTTGTTGTAATATATTCAAGTCTTTTTTAAAGTGCTTTAAAACACATCAAAGCAGCTTGACTGAAAATGCATGTTTAATAAATAACATTATATATACCGTATACAACCATTATATATATATATATTTTTTTTTTGCATTGCATCATTATTTTCCGGACAATCAAGGACATTTTGTCCTAAATGATAAATATTATATTATCATATAATTATAAAATTATGATATAAATGTCAAAATTTGAAATTACTGATTTACTAGTTTTATTGTGATTTTACACTCACAAATCAAAGGATAAAAATGATAAATTTAATTTCATTATTCATTTACTCTAATTTACTCTAAAAAATGTTGCTGTAATTTTACAGTTAAAAATCAAAACATAAAAATGAAAAATTCAATTTCATTATTCGTACATTTACTCTACATTTCTCACTTTTATATTTTAATTTTTGAGTGTAAAATTATAGAGTAAATGAAAAATGAAATGAAATTTTTCCTTTTATCTTTTGATTTTTTTACTGTAAAATTACAGCAAAAATTATAAAGTAACTGAAATTCATTATTAAATTACTCTACTTAATAATTAATGTCATTTTACAATCAAAAATGAAAATATAAAAATTTACTCATAATTTTTACTGTAATTTTACACTCAAAAATTAAAATATAAAAATGAGAAATGCCATTTCATAATTCGTTCACTCTGATTGACTCGTAATGTTTGTGGATGTGCGTGTGACATTATTTCGACTCGAGTGTTTCTCTCTGTAACGTCTCAGTATTGAGTCCGCATGCTTTGCTCTGCTCAGATGTTGACGAGTGTGTGACGGGTCAAGCCAAGTGTGCGCGGTTCCGTAAGTGTGTGAACACGTTCGGCAGCTTCGTCTGCAGGTGTCATGACGGCTTTGAGCTGAAGCACATCGACGGGAAGTATCGCTGCACAGGTGTGTTTAGACACACACACACACACATTACACTGACTGGATTAAATGCATCACAGACTCTAAACTTCAGTTTTTTCAGATAAGAAGAGATCGTCGGTTTGCTACGACAAGCCGGGACACAAGAAATGCAAATGCACACCCGGGGTTAACGGCAAGGGTTACGACTGCAAATGTACGTGAGTGTGATCTTACAATAATTCACCACGCAATAGACTCATCATATTTTCTGTAAGGGTGTTTCATCCTTCCCTCGGGTCGTTTTGACCCGAAATATTTGAGTGTGTGAGGTGTCCAAGACCTTTGAATAGATTTTTTTTAATGGATTCGAGGAGTTTTGTGGTTGTAATTTAGAAAAGTAGCACATCCTTCTCTTGCGGGTCGATTTGACCCCTTCAGATTGAATGGATTGCGAAGAAAGCTTCAGGACACATAGAAAAACCTAAAAATGCTTAAAATTCAAACAAAAAATGCTAAAACTTTACCAAAAAAAAAAAATTGTTTACCAAAAAAAAATATTGTATCTGAATGCATGCTGAAGTGAACCAGCGGAACAGCTCCTCTGCTCCATATAGAGATATAGAGTCATGAAATATCATTAAAAATATTTTGAAGATATTTTGAATTTAAGTTGAAAGAATGTGAGGAATGTGCTTAAGTTACTATTTATTATTTATTGATCAAATCTAGTCATTTAAAGGCAAAAACCCCAAAATTGCAGTAAAATAGAAAATATATTACCAAAATGAAATAAAATAAGCTTTCTGGACAAACATTTTTTTTGCTATAATTGTAGGGCTTCGGGTGATTTTGACCTGCGAGGGAAAGATGTGTAACAGTGTGTGAGGGAAGGATGAGGGTTAAGTAACGCTGTGTGTTTTTCTAGCTGTTGTTAAAGTCATTATTGAACCTGCGAGACCAGTGAAAGTCACAGCCAGTCCGACCACCGTCTATACGGCAACAACTCCCATGGCAACCACCAAAGAAAAAAACACAACAACAGCCATAGCAACTCCCACCATGATCATCACCACAGAAACTTCAGTTCCAACAAGCAATGCGGTTACAAAAGTAACACCAACTACTGTTGCTATGACAACGACGGAATCTAAAACTACGACAGCCCCGACAACAGCCCTGACAACAACGGAATCTACAACTACAACAGCCCCGACAACAACGGAATCTACAACTACAACAGCCCCGACAACAACCCCGACAACAATGGAATCTACAACTACAACAGCCCCGACAACAGCCCCGACAACAACGGAATCTACAACTACAACAGCCCCGACAACAACCCCGACAACAACGGAATCTACAACTACAACAGCCCCGACAACAACCCTAACAACAACCCCGACAACAACCCCGACAACAACGGAATCTACAACAACAACAGTCCCGACAACAACCCTGACAACAACGGAATCTACAACGACAACAACCCTGACGACAAGTCCCATGGTAACCACAACAGCGTCGGCGCCTGTATCGAACACGAGCTCCACCACGACTCTGGACAACCGCGTCCACAGAGAGAGCACCGCGAAGCCCAGAGGAGACGTACACAGTGAGCACGCAGAACATTACACATGAAGTTACACACATCTTGTTCTGGTGATGAACAAATGTTCCTCCCGCAACGTTAGGAGAACGTTTGTTCAAAGTTATCTGGTTTTTAATAATGTTCTCAAAATGTGCACAAAAACATTATGTATATCGTTGTGGATTATTGTTTTTTTTTTTTAAATGTTGGTTTCAACTTAAAAAAGTAAGTTATCTGGTTGCCTTAAAATTTTGAGTTCATTGAAATTAAAAATTTGAGTTAATACAAAGAAGATTGATTTAATCAACAGAATCTCAAAATACTATGTTACCTGCTCCACATTAATTATCTACGTTGATTTGACAAAAGAAAAAAGTTGTAATAACAAATCATGAAATAATGTTTCATGAAAAATCGTGAAGTAATGTGTGTATGGGTTAGTGTGTGTGTGTGTGTGTGCGCACATAGCAAGTTCCAAAACCTTTACCAAGGCAAGTTTTGTACCATTCCAATGAAGTAAAAACAACAACAAAAAAGAACTAAACGTACCATCTTTCGGTCAGAAATAACCGTAGGGTTAACAATACAACAACTGAGAGTTTGTTAATTAACAAAAACAGTTCTGATTGGTTCATTTCTCTTCTTTTAGTTCCACGTTACGAGAGCAACCTGTTTGACTGGGACTTTGACGTCGAGCTGGGAAACACAGCGGAGTATGTGCGAGATGATCCAGGTAACATCCACAGTTCTGCCTAGGAGACCAGACAAACCAGTGGATCTTACTGACGAGTGTGTGTGTGTGTGTGTGTTTCAGCGACTGGTGTCGTGAGCTGCTCGTTTGATGAGGGTCTGTGTTTGTGGATGAAGGACTCAGAAGGAGATCTAAGATGGGAAATCAAAGATGATCCTGCTGGTAAAACACAGAATTACACCGAACTATAGTGTTCTGCACACACTAGTTATATCTGGTGTCTGAATCATTTTTTTTGTTCGACTGTACAACAAAAGCTTTCTTACCTGTCAATCACTCTCAGGTGGGCGGTACCTGTCAGTGCCAGAGGCAACGAACAGACGAAGTGTCAAAGGGGCGCGGCTTACGGTGCCACTGGCCACGCCCACAAAGGTGTGGCAGGGCGGCGACCTCTGTCTGGCGTTTAGACACCGTCTCCACGGAAACCACATCGGCTCTCTGCAAGTGTTTGTCAGAAAGGGGCGGAGTCACAGCCCGTCAGTCTGGACCACGACTGGAGGACACGGCTGGAGACACACCCACATCACGCTCGGGGGGCGGGGCCTTGTTGATGTAAGCATGAATAATTCATCAGTTTCTACACTCTGGTTAAACACTGGGTTAAAAACTAAACCAATTTGGGTTGTTTTTCAGCCCAAGGGCTGGGTAAATATAGGACAGAACACGTGTTGGGTTCATTTAACCTAAAAATAACATTTAGTATGTTATAATAGTATATCCATCCTGCCGTTTCTGATTATTGGGCCTATGTTCATCTTGATGTTAAGATGACGTTAATATGTTAATTCAGGTTATTAACTGATGTTGTTGTGTATCAGATTGTGCTGAAGGCCGAGAGACGGCGAGGGAAACATGGAGAAATCTCACTGGATGATTTTAGTCTGAGACGAGGAGCCTGCAGTGATAGAAACGACAGGACAGATCAGTGACACACACACTCACTAGATTCTGTTTGTCTTCCAAGTTAATGGTATATATATATATATATATATATATTTTTTTTTTTTTTTTTTTTTTTGAAGGAATATTCCAAAAGACTATTTCAAAATTCAGTATTTGTGGTGAAATGTGACCTGACATGTTCAGTGAGAGTCAACAACACACTTACATGTGTTTGTTTCAGTGGTTTGATTACTGTTTATATTTTTATACCTCAGTAGATCAGTAATAATTAGTGTTAATGAATCTGAATTATCAGGGGGGCTTGTCATTTAAATTATTTATAAATAATAAATATGTTTCCTGTTTTTTAAAAAAAAAATCTGCTTCTGTTCATGTTTTTTCCCCCGTTGTTTCTCACTCCTCGCCGTTACTGCGATCATGAAGTGTTTCTGACGTGTGTGTGTTGTAAATGCGTTCTGTTTTTGCTTCAGTATTGTGTCTGAGTTTGTATTTATAGCTTAAAGTTCTTTATAAAGCGCTTTGAGTGCCGAGAAATGTAATGAATTATTATGAATTATAAACTCGAAGCAAAACCTCCGATGTTGATCATTTTGATTAATCTGACTGCTATTAATGTGAATGTTAGTTGTTCTGCATTTTAGTGCTTTTGGCAGTGTGTGAGTGTGTGTGTGATGGGTAGGTTTCGGGGTCGTGTGTGTGATAGGCATTTGGACAGGTTTAGGGGACGGGTTAGTGTGTGTGTGTGTGTAGGGTTAGTGAGGGGACAGAATTTACAGTTTTTACAGTATGAAAACCAATGTCCCCGTTTAGATAGCTAAAGTAAATGTGTGTGTGATCTGTATAAATTGAGCGGGACAGACTGAACTAAAGGTGTGTGTGTGTGTGTGTAACATGAAGCAGACCATCACAACATTATCATTCATAAACAGTGTGTGTCATCAGTCGCGGGTTCATCTCAGTGAGCTGCACTCACAGGCGCCATGGAAACGGGCTAGCAAACAAAAACAAACACTAGCATTAATATGGATGAGGCCTTTTCTTGAAGTGAAAATGAAAGGGAAAAAACACTACATCTTTCGAAAGCCGATTGCGTCTCCAAATGTGTTCTTCGTTTCCCGTAATATGAAGGGTACAATGGAACCTTCATTACACACTCTATCCCAGAATGCATTGCGTGCCAGTGACGACATGATTGGGTTTTTGTTTTTTGTTTTTTTGTTTTGAGAACTTTACAAATGGCACTTTTACATGTTAGTATTGGTTTCAACTAACTCAGATATCTAATGATTTGAATGTTAAAAAACAAACAAACTTTAAAGCTGTTTAAATGTTGACTTATATCATGCTAAGATGGTATTATATATAGTTATGGACAGTAATTATATGAATAGTTTTGTTTTCAGAAACTTTATGAAATGTACAAATGCTTCTGCCACGTTTTGTCGTAGGACAGAGGGACTCTGACACAACATTTGATTGCGTTATTAATCGCCTGTTGGCGAACATGTCAAACTAGCAAGCAAAGACTTCATTTTTGGTCTAGGATCAGAACAGAAGAATCTGTAAGGATTCTCAAAATTGTTGCTGCAGTTCTGCGGTGACATCTAGTGGCTGAGAAGATGCATTACACGACTATAATGTGCGCTTCACATTATGTTGTAATTGTTTCATAATGTTTTAAACTGAACACACACATACAAAACAATTCTTCACTTTAGCTGTATTTGGTTTAATAAATAAAATTGGGTTATAGTTGATATCAACGTCCATTAATAAGTCTTCAGCAAACATGCAGTCCTAAATAAATACAATGTAACATTAGGCTTATGTTTTGTATGGCATTATACAAATATTGTTTATTTTATATTTATATTATATTCGTTGTTGCTTGTCATCTGCTGTTTTCAAAACGATTTTCCGTTTTTTTATACGATTATTATTCTGTTTTTTGCACAACAGCACGATCTGCTCTAGTTGTGTCGTGGCGCCATCACGTGGTCAACATGTGAACTGAAGTGGGATCTTATACGAAATGGTTAACACGTTTCCCAACTATTAAATTACACAAGGCATGGACAGTGCCAAACAAATGAGTCCGTTCCAAATTATTCATCATCACCCTTGTAATAATTTAAAATATTTTCCGCCCCGCCCACCTATTCGCCCCGCCCATCGCCCCCGCCCCCCCGTGAAACTCTAGAATAAACTGCAGACCTTCACACAAACAAACGCAGCCTTACACCTGTCCGAGGACAGACACAAATGTGTACAACTCAGGAGAATATGATACTACAAATGTGCACATGTGCAGAGAGAGAGAGAGAGAGAGAGAGAGAGAGAGAGAGAGAGAGAGAGAGAGAGAGAGAGAGAGAGAGAGAGAGAGAGAGAGAGAGACACTGAGAGACACTTCAGTCCTTCCCTTCGCTTCTGAAACACAGAACTCAATGTGCAGGTGAATATTTATCTTCTTATATCACATTATAAATGACAAATGTTTATTATAGCATGCATATAACTGCTCTGGAATAATATATGTATGAATGCCTTTCAGTCAAGTCAAGTCTCCTTCATTTATACAGCGCTTTTAGCAAAAGTAGACCGTTTCAGCTTTAGATAATGTGAGATTACAGTAACAGAGATTGTTTGGCTTTACAGCAGCTCTAGAATAAAAATATTGTCCAGCTAAAGTTAGTTTTTGATTGATTTCCGTTGCAAAGATCAGTAACTAGATAACACACCGCTTTAACGGAACAATGTCATGTAAAAATAGGCAATCTCTTTTTTTTTTAACGTTTAACAACTTTCACCTCAGGTCCATTAAATAAACTTCACAACTAATTATATTATTGTTATTCATTTTATTAATAATATTAACAATAAATCAACTTCTGATTTAAATAATACAGGAATTAACATAACCAGCTAAAAAATAATAATTTCCCATTAAGTTATGAAAACGTTATTTATGATTGTTTTCTGAATTTTACCACACAAAAAAAACGTTCCATTTTCAAACATTATGAGACTTTTGAATATTTTCTGAACGTTCTGAAACAAGTAGTTACGTTTAAAAAATGTAAGATGAACGTTCTAAAAACTGAAACGTTCTTAAAGAACGATATACAAATAATATTTTTTGAGGACATTATTAAAGAGATAATTTGAACAATCTATTAATGTGTACCGGAAGAACGTTTGTTCACAACGTTGACAGGACGTTCTGTGAAAACGCAACATTTAATTGCGTGTTTTGGTTTCTACACACCCACTTTAATAATGTAATTATTGCACATATAATACTGCATAATCGTAATTCCAGTTCCAACGCATTTATAGGTTTTCTTGCTTGTATTGTTGTGTGTCTGTGGTTTGAGAGTGTGTGTTTGTTTTGACATGAACATGACAGAAGTGTTTGGTAGCTTTAGTTTCTGTTTGTGTGTTGTGTTCAGTGTCTGGACGCTCATGTGTGTTAGCGGTAATGGGAAGAGAGAGTTGAGCTTGTGCCTTGAACAAGTGTGTGTGTATTTATAGTAGCTGGACAGTGACAGCTGCTACACAAACACACACACACACACAGATGAATTCATGAGCGCTGATGTGTGTTTTGTGTCTCAGTGCAGATGTCTGATAAAAGATCAGATCCTCAGGATGAAGATCAGATGGAGTTCTTCACACAGCAGCTCCTGTTACTGCACGAGAAAGCCTGTGAGACACACACACACACACACACACACACACACACACACACTAACCGTACCCCTTAACCTACCCGTCACACACACACAAACACATTAATTGTAGGCCTATGTTTATATTGTTTGTGTTTATGTTTATGTGTGTGTGTGTGTGTGTGTGTATGTGTGTGTGTGTGTGTGTGTGTGTAGTGCTGCAGAAGTCAGTGAGGGAAGAGAAGAAACTGCTCGTTGAAAATGCCAAACTGAAGAAAGACATCAATGATCTGAAGAATAACCTGCAGGAAACACAGAAGAAGAAAGCAGGTACTTAACAGACACACAAATACATGTGTGTGTTTGTGTGTGTGTGTGTGTAGGTTTATATTACATTGACCAAAATGAGAGTAAAACCTGAGGTCACCTACATTGAGGAGTGTGTGTGTGTGTATGTGTAGTTTTGGGTTATGGTTAGTGTGTGTGTGTGTGTGTAAAGAGAATATACAGTTTGTACAGTATAAAAACCATTACTTACCCACAAAGATAGCGAACCAGACTGTGTGTGTGTGTGTGTGTTTCAGTGAAGCTGCATCAGGAGCGAGTTCTGGCGGCATCAATCGCATCTAAGTCGGCCCTGTTGGGGGAACCGGCCCCGTCACCGCGCCACACCGGGGCCCGACCGGACCCGAGCTCGTCTCGCCCTGAGGGCCGGCGCAGGAGAGAGCGCAGAGGTGATCAGCAGCAGCACTGACTCTCTAGCGTCTCTATGTCGTCTTTAGGTCGTCTCTAGGATCTCTAAGTCGTCTCTAGGTCATTTCTAGGTCGTCTGTAGCATCTCTGAGTCGTCTCTATGTCGTCTCTAATTCGTCTCTAGCATATCTAAGTCGTCTCTAGGTCGTCTCTAGGATCTCTAAGTCGTCTCTAGGTCATTTCTAGGTCGTCTCTAGCGTCTCTAAGTCGTCTCTAGCATCTCTAAGTCGTCTCTAGCATCTCTAAGTCGTCTCTAGCATCTCTAAGTCGTCTCTAGGTCGTCTCTAGGATCTCTAAGTCGTCTCTAGGTCATTTCTAGGTCGTCTGTAGCATCTCTAAGACGTCTCTATGTCGTCTCTAAGTCGTCTCTAGCATCTCTAAGTCGTCTCTATGTCGTCTTTAGGTCGTCTCTAGGATCTCTAAGTCGTCTCTAGGTCATTTCTAGGTCGTCTGTAGCATCTCTAAGTCGTCTCTATGTCGTTTCTAAGTCATCTCTAGCATCTCTAAGTCGTCTCTAGCATCTCTAAGTCGTCTCTATGTCGTCTTTAGGTCATCTCTAGCATCTCTAAGTCGTCTCTATGTCGTCTCTATGTCGTCTCTAGCATCTCTAAGTCGTCTCTATGTCGTCTCTAAGTCGTCTCTAGCATCTCTAAGTCGTCTCTATGTCGTCTCTAATTCGTCTCTAGGATCTCTAAGTCGTCTCTAGGTCATTTCTAGGTCGTCTCTAGCGTCTCTAAGTCGTCTCTAGCATCTCTAAGTCGTCTCTAGCATCTCTAAGTCGTCTCTAGCATCTCTAAGTCGTCTCTAGGTCGTCTCTAGGATCTCTAAGTCGTCTCTAGGTCATTTCTAGGTCGTCTGTAGCATCTCTAAGACGTCTCTATGTCGTCTCTAAGTCGTCTCTAGCATCTCTAAGTCGTCTCTATGTCGTCTTTAGGTCGTCTCTAGGATCTCTAAGTCGTCTCTAGGTCATTTCTAGGTCGTCTGTAGCATCTCTAAGTCGTCTCTATGTCGTTTCTAAGTCATCTCTAGCATCTCTAAGTCGTCTCTAGCATCTCTAAGTCGTCTCTATGTCGTCTTTAGGTCATCTCTAGCATCTCTAAGTCGTCTCTATGTCGTCTCTATGTCGTCTCTAGCATCTCTAAGTCGTCTCTATGTCGTCTCTAAGTCGTCTCTAGCATCTCTAAGTCGTCTCTATGTCGTCTCTAATTCGTCTCTAGGATCTCTAAGTCGTCTCTAGGTCATTTCTAGGTCCTCTGTAGCATCTCTAAGTCATCTCTATGTCGTCTCTAAGTCGTCTCTAGCATCTCTAAGTCATCTCTATGTCGTCTTTAGGTCGTCTGTAGCATCTCTAAGTCGTCTCTATGTTGTCTCTAAGTCGTCTCTATGTCGTCTCTATGTCGTCTCTATGTCGTCTCTAAGTCGTCTCTAAGTCGTCTCTAGCATCTCTAAGTCGTCTCTATGTCGTCTCTAATTCGTCTCTAGGATCTCTAAGTCGTCTCTAGGTCATTTCTAGGTCCTCTGTAGCATCTCTAAGTCATCTCTATGTCGTCTCTAAGTCGTCTCTAGCATCTCTAAGTCATCTCTATGTCGTCTTTAGGTCGTCTGTAGCATCTCTAAGTCGTCTCTATGTTGTCTCTAAGTCGTCTCTATGTCGTCTCTATGTCGTCTCTATGTCGTCTCTAAGTCGTCTCTATGTCGTCTCTAGCATCTCTAAGTCGTCTCTATGTCGTCTCTAAGTCGTCTCTAGCATCTCTAAGTCGTCTCTAGCATCTCTAAGTCGTCTCTATGTCGTCTCTAAGTCGTCTCTAGCATCTCTAAGTCGTCTCTAGCATCTCTAAGTCGTCTCTAAGTCGTCTCTAGCATCTCTAAGTCGTCTCTAAGTCGTCTCTAGCATCTCTAAGTCGTCTCTATGTCGTCTCTAGCATCTCTAAGTCGTCTCTATGTCGTCTTTAGGTCATTTCTAGGTCGTCTGTAGCATCTCTAGGATCTCTAAGTCGTCTCTAGGATCTCTAAGTCGTCTCTAGGTCGTCTCTAAGTCGTCTCTAGCATCTCTAAGTCTTCTCTATGTCGTCTTTAGGTCGTCTCTAGCATCTCTAAGTCGTCTCTATGTCGTCTCTAAGTCGTCTCTAGCATCTCTAAGTCGTCTCTAAGTCGTCTCTAGCATCTCTAAGTCGTCTCTATGTCGTCTCTAGCATCTCTAAGTCGTCTCTATGTCGTCTTTAGGTCATTTCTAGGTCGTCTGTAGCATCTCTAGGATCTCTAAGTCGTCTCTAGCATCTCTAAGTCATCTCTATGTCGTCTTTAGGTCGTCTGTAGCATCTCTAAGTCGTCTCTCGGTCATTTCTTGGTCGTCTGTAGCATCTCTAAGTCGTAGGCTGTCTCTAAGTCATCTCTAGGATCTCTATGTCGTCTTTAGGTCATTTCTAGGTCATCTGTAGCATCTCTAGTATCTCTAAGTTGTCTCTAGGTCATCTCTAGGTAATTTCTAGGTCATTCCTAGGTCGTCTGTAGCGTCTCTAAGTTGTAGGCCGTCTCTAGGTCGTCTTGGTCGTTTGCGAGATTGGTTTCTAGTGAGAGATGTGTGTGTGTGTCAGGTGTGGACGCGGCGCTCCTGAAGACCTCTGAGTCGGATCTGATGCGCGAGCAGAAACCCGACGTGTCCCGTCTGGACCTGCGGGTCGCTCGGATTCTGGACGTTCGGAAACATCCGGATTCGGACTCGCTGTACGTCCAGGAGGTGGAGTTAGGAGAACCCGCCCCCAGAACCGTGGTCAGCGGACTGGCCAATCACGTGCCTCCAGAACAGGTGAACAACATCACAGTCGAGGTCTAAAGAAAAAACCCGTTTCTTTTTATGGAAAAGCGAATGTTATTGAATTGAACAGGTTTACGGGGGATTTAGTCACAGAGTTTACAGTTTTAGTGAACTATTCCGTTCCAGCATCATTACTCCAGTCTTCAGTGTCACATGATCCTCCAGAAATCACTCTAATATGAGGATTCATGATTATTATTAGTGTTGAAAACTCTTCATATTTCTGTGGAAACTGTCATGCATTTTATTTTTCAGGATTCTAGAAACTTCAAAAGAACAGCATTTGTTTGAAATACAATCTTTTTGTAACATTTTGATACATTTAATGTGTCCTTGCTGAATAAAATGATTAATTTCTTAAAAAAAAATTAAATAATAATATGGACCCATGCGTTATTCAGTGTGTGTGTGTGTGTGTGTGTGTGTGTGCAGCTGGTGGGCTGTCTGGTGGTGTTGTTGTGTAACGTACGGCCCGTGAAGGTTCGAGGTGTTCAGTCGCAGGCCCGCCTCCTCTGCGCTGTCAATCAAGAGAGCATGGAGCCGTTGACTCCGCCCACTTCTGCTCAGCCTGGCGACAGGATCACGTTCCAGAATTACCCCGGTAAGAGCTGATCGCCATAACCCCGCATTAACAGCCCGTGGTGAGGAAAGCTATTTTTAAAAGTAATGCATTGCAATATTGTGTTACTCTCAAAAAAAGTAACTAATTGCTTTAGTTACTTTTTTTAATAAGTTGCGTTGCTTTTTCTCACCTGGTCTGGGCTTGCTTGTTTATTATTTAACAACAACAACAAAAAAGTAACATTTTTAGCAAATTTTAAAGGGATAGTTCACTTTGAAATTGATTTTTGATATGGAGTTTTACCTTTCACTAAACATATTTACATATATCGAAATTGTCTTCCATTGCGATTTCCCGTATATCGAAATATGTTAGTGAAAGGAAAAACTCACGAAATCTCCGTGTAAACGTTGCGTGACGTAGACGCGCAAGAGATCACTTCCGGTGCAATAAATGTCATATTAAATGTCAATTAAATACATAAAGTATATTTGCGTAATGACGTTAATTATAAAAGTTTTGCGTAAAATTCTGAGATTTCACTGTTTTTATTCATTTTGAGGAATGTTGAATGTTTTCGTGCAAGTGAGATGAGCAAACGCATGTTCACATTTACACGAGAACTAGGATGTTTACACACACACACATACACTTCCTCACTTTATTTCTCAACATGAGGACAGGAGAGCTGTCAGTCAATAAATGTGAAGCAGTAATTAGCGTTACTTAATTGAAAAAGTAACTTGGATATCTTGTAAATTGAAAAAGTAATGCGTTACTTTACTAGTTACTTGAATAAGTAATCTGATCACTCAAGTGTCTTGTAATGAGCTTCCCCAAGACCGTAGACAGCCATGAGCGCTGGTGACGGACTGTGTTTGTGATGTGCAGGTGAACCGGAGAGAGAGCTGAACCCCAAACAGCGGATCTGGGAGCGCTTGCAGCCCGACCTGCGCACAGATGCGAAGGGCGTGGCCTCGTATAAGGGCGGGGCCTTCGAAGTGCGAGGGAAGGGCCTCTGCCGGGCCCCGAACATCAGCAACGGCGGGATCAAATAACAATAACAGCTTATCAACACAGTCCAAATCCCACCAATAAATCAGTAAAAAACTCCAAAAGCCTCGGCCTTCTGCATTAACATGTTTAACAGTCAGCTCGCATACATAAAATATGCGATATATTTATGATATATAATAAATATAACCGCAAAAAATGCTTTTCTTACTCAGTATTTTTGTCTTGTTTCCAGTCCAAATATCAAACATTTCTTTAAATCAAGATGCATTTACTAGATTATGTCCTGTTATAAGAATTAATTAAAATCAAGTGAGTTGATGCTTAAAAAAAGCAAAATGATCTACCAGTGGAGTGAGAAAAATAATCTTCTTTCTGTTTGAATTAAGGTTGAATTATTGGAATTATTATTTAAGCATCAACACTTCATTTTGATTAATTCTCCAGAGAGCAGGACATAATATCTTATGTCATTTTACTCCTCTAGTAAATGCATCTTGATTTAAAGAAATGTTTGATATTTGGACTGGAAACAAGATGAAACTAAGTAAGAATAGCATATATGTAATGTTTATGGGATTTTGTTTTCATGAATACAAGAAAACGTTATAGGGCTCTATGAGTCAATTTATCATTTTAGACAGTGATAAAGATTATTGAGGGTATTTTTGGCACATTTAAAGGGCTAATTCACCCCCAACATTTAAATTCTGTCTTAATATATTCACTCTCATGTCCATCCAGTCTTGCAAGTCATCAAGCTCATCTTCTGAACACTAATGAAGAAGATCATCTGAGAGATTTGAAAGCTACACATTAGCACTGTGCTTGCTCTCTATGCGTGATGGAAATCCATATTTTTTAAATAAAATGGTAAATTATGTTTTTTTCACAAAACACTGCCATTAATAGAATAGTCTATACATCGACATATATAATAATATAACGGTAACACTTTACAATAAGGTTAATTGGTTAATGTATTAATTAACATGAACTAACAATGAGCCATACATTTGCCACAGCATTTATTAATCTTTATTAATGTATAGTTACTAAAAATAAAGCTGTTCATTGTGTGTTCATGTTAGTTCACAGTGCATTCACTAATGTTAACTAATACAACCTTTAATTTTAATAACATATGTGTAAATGTTGAAATTAATATTAACTAAGACTAATAAATACTGAAGTGTTGTCAATTCTAATATAAGGTATAGTAAAAGGTAAACTATTCAAATACATTCAAAATGTTTTGAACGTTAATCACTTTACAGTTCAGTTGTTGCATTTCTGAAGGAGATCCGGTCTCATTCCTGAGGCCAGTATTGCATAGCACGCATTTTTGTGTCATTTGTAAATACTCTGACTGACGCAATGATGCATTCGGTGGGCGTGGTTCTGAACACTATTTGGGCGTGGCTGCAGGTGTGGAACCCCCCTCCCCCCATTACCGTCGCTCAGCGAGGAGCCAGTCTTCCGGTGTTCAACAGATAACTCGTCTGGTCACATCATTCGGTCTCGGTGTTTGTTTTATTAACGCTGTTATATGTGTGTGTCGCGCTGGATTTTAACTGTCATCAGGTGAGTTATGTAAAGTGATTCTTGTTTGTTTCTCTTGTTGCTTTGCGTATGAATTGATAAACGCTGCTAGTAAAAACTGCGAGGTTCATGCTAAATGTGGTTTAGAAACATGTCTAAGAGAGAAAGTCACAAAACCTGGTGAGTTTTCTACCGAGACCGCATGTTGAGCTGTTTTTGGTGTCTAGGTAACGTTAACGTTAGACCGCTAACGTTATAGTGTTTACTGACTCGGTGTTTGTGTTTATTTTGGGATCTTGAGATGGTTTTACCGGCAGCCACGCGCTGATCCGGATCGATCATAATTCCATTAGGATCCGGATGGTCCGGAACCTTTTTTTTCTTTTTTGGCGATGATGATGATGATGATGATGATGATGAAGTTCTCTGAGTTCGGGGAGCGCGCCGCGTGTTGTGTGCGCGTGCACAGGTGTGAGTTCAATGACTTGTGCGGCAGCTCAGCAATGCTGTCAAACATTTACACGCAATGAATCCTGTGACTTTCACAACAAGACAGCACTGACTAAAACCTTTCATGTTTTACCATGTTTCCGAGCATGCACCATAGTGATTCTGTGGTGTTTCGAACAGATCTGAACTTTTACATTATCCCATAATTTATACACCTTCCAGCCATCTTAGGTGTATGACTTTCTTCTTTCAGCCAACCACAGTTATCTTAAAAAATATCCTGGCTATTTCCAGCTATAAAATGGGAGTAAATGGTAGGCTACCTGAGATTTTATAGCCCAAAAAGTGCTTCCATCCATCATAAAAATAACCCAAACGACTCAAAGTGTCAATAAAGGCCTTTTGAAGCAAAGCGATGTTTTTTTTTTCTTTTTAATAAGAAATATCCACATTTATAACTTTATAAATGGGCCCTAGACTTGCGTACGTCTGTTACCAGAAGCTAGTAATAGTTAATGAACTTATGAATATGAATATTTATCTTACTAAAACGCGTGGCTTCGCTTAAGAAGGCTTTTATGATGGATGGATGCATTTTTTTTTTTTTTTTTTGGGCTACAAATTCTCAGTTACTATTCATTCCCATTATAAAGCTGGGATGAGCCAGGATATTTTTTAATATAACTCTAATTGTGTTCAACTGAAAGAAGAAATGGTAGTGAGTAAAATATGGGATAATTTTTGAGTGAACTAACCTTTTTAAATGTTGTAGTTCATGAATGTTTTGGAATACAGGTATAGAAGTTATCATGAAGTGCATCTGTGTATTTGAAGTGCACTTCATGTTGTTGGAATTATCAGTGTGAACTCTATTTACACGTCTAAACAGCGTCGAATAGGCTTGTGCATTAAGAATTGGGACATGCCTAAATGTTGCATGTGCCTTGATGTCTTCCTACCTTCCTCACTGATATGGATATGAAAGCTGTAATTAATTTCCTGGGTCCAGCGGGGGAGAATCTAGACGGGGGCTTGAGTTTGAGTTTCAGATCCGAAGGGCACAAACCGGTCAGACTGCTGTAGGGTCAGTCCATAGAGAGATCTGAATGAGAAACCTCAAGGTGTGTCAAAGGTTTCACAGGGTGTGTCTTGGATTTACTCTAACACACACACACACACTGAAACGCCCAAACATGTGTGGGCTGAACTAAATCGACACTCTACAGCTGCTATCATAAAGGGATATATTACAACAATACGCATGGAAAGCCTTGTCAGATATCATCTTGCTTATATAATGTTTCTGGTGTTTTTTGTTGTTGTTTTTTTTTACATGATGACTCGCTTAATTTAGTCCTAATTTGTAAGTCGCTTTGGATAAAAGCCTCTGCTAAATGACTAAATGTAAATGATTATAAAGCACACACAGTGATGCTAAAATTATCAGAGTTTTTGTCAGAATTTATTTGAAATAGGCCTATGTAATCTTGACCATCAGATTTCTGTCTTTCCCCAGTGAAATAGCTGTACTGGACTTGTTTCCAAGATGATATGCCTTAAAATGACTTGGGTTAAATCGAGCGAAAACAACCTATGAGTTCATATTGAGTTCATGTGTTTATTGTGGCATATTGTTTTCAATATGACATGAAATATTGTATTTAATATTAAGTATTCCGCTCTGTTTTAGTGTATAAGCGATGGCGACATCTCAACTCCTGGACGAACAAGATGACCGAGACAACGGCGACTTCCATTTGATGGTGATGGTGGAAGATAAGACACGCCCCCAAACTGGACAGACACGCCCCTCTCCGGACACGCCCAATAGCAATCAGGTTGCTGACAGGCAAAACGACAGCAAGCCGACACGTTTGGCGCGGGGTTTCCGGAAAGCATTGCGGAAAAACCAGGATTACATCCGCATCACCATCCCACACTCTGGCGTACCTCGGCTGCCGTCGGAATGGTGGAAGACGGGAGTCGCGTTCATCTGGGCTGGTTTCAACCTCATCCTTACGACCGTCCTGATCACCGTCATCCACGAGAGAGTCCCGGATAAGTCCGTCAGCCCGCCGTTACCGGACAAGTTCTTCGATTACGTGCCGCGCGCGGAGTGGGCGTTTTCCGTCACAGAGGTGAACGGAATGATCCTGGTGGCGCTGTGGTTCATCCAATGGCTCTTACTCAAGCACAGGTGAGCGTTCGGTGAAAGAGCTGCTCATTTTATCGGAATTAAACCAAAATCCCACTACATTTAAAAATGAAGAAAATAAGTAATAAGTAAAATAATAATAAACTCATGAATTATTATATTTTATGTTTCCAATGTGAGTAACTTTTTGTGTTTGTAACGTTTTGCATGGTGTATTGTTTGGTGAAAAACACAAGTTGGTTGTGTTTCCTGAATTTAACTGTAGCCAGGCAAAGTTTACAAATGGCATTGTTTTTATCTAGTTCATTATTACCCGACTAAGCTGCAGCCGTTTTTAAATTTTCCGCCATTTTCTCACTCTAGTCGCTAACTTCTGAGACATTGGCCGTATATACGAGAGACAACTGGACGTCATAAAAGTATCGATACTAATACATTTAGGAGTCGTGAGGTTAATTTCTAAGTACTTTTGAACTATCGTGCACAGTGTAACACTAATTAGTTTGTGTGTGCTTTTTATTTATTTTTTTTATGTATAAATATCGATACTTTTGCACAGCCCTACTGATGACTTATGATTTAAGACAAACCATGTGCATATTCATATTAAAAACACCATATGGACATATAAACAACATTTAAAGGCTGGATTTTCACCACTGGAGGACTTTAAGGGGTTAAGGATAGGTTAAGTTAGCACAGTATGTTTGCAATTAGTATTTGGTTACTCCTAAACACTGCCATCCAATCACTGCCTCTGCTGATAAAACGTGACGCATGCAATGCAGTAGTAAATACAAACTCAGCTCAGTCCCATAATCCCTCCTTGTCCCGTTGTGTTGACAGAGCCATCGTGGGCCGAAGGTTTTTCTTCCTGCAGGGAATGTTGTATTTGTACCGTATGGTGACCATGTACATCACAACTCTTCCAGTTCCCAGCATGCACATGGAGTGCGCCCCGAAGGTGAGTGCTGCTCAACAGAATATTAGTACAGTCCCTGGATCAAGACACAAGAAGCGAGAGATAACAAAATGTGATTTCATCAGCTTTTCATTCAAAATTTTGCTTTTTTATGGACCTTATCCACATTCAAGTGTTGATAAAAAAGAATGCATGAAGCTAGAATAAAAACTCTTTTGTTGTTTACAAGCAGAGGGGCTTTTCTTCTTTTGCAATATTGCATTTTCAGATATTCAACAGGGGCTATGAAAGTTGAATGATCAAAAATGCTGGCAACTTAAACAAAAAATGCTGATGGGGAAAACTGGTTAATTGTAAGATTTTTGGCTTATATAAACACTAAATACGTCTTAACTTATAAAATGCAACAGCACAGTCTTACATGTAAATGTCGATGCAAAGTAAAAAACCCAGCTAATGAAATATATTATCTAATAATGTTTTGGTAAAGTTCCCATTGAGTTATGAAAACAATGATTCCTGAATGTTCCTGAACATCCAACCTTGATAAAATCTAATAAAACCTTGGTTGTGTGAACATTTTATCATTCTTCAAACATTATGGGAACGTTACTTTTGAATATTCTCTGAATACGTTCACACTTTCTCTGAAAACGTTTCATAAACAATGTATAAATAACATTTTGAGAACATTATTAAAGACCCAATAACTTTGGACAAGTAGTATATTAACTGTTAGCTTGGAAAGCAGAAGACTATGCATTTATTTGTGCACTAAATTATGTCTGAGGTCTGGTTAGCTTAAATCACGTCTTTTCTGTTTTGTTCGCTGTTTGCGAGTAATGGTGAAGTGTAGCTTTGATGCTTTTACCTCATGTTTGGTCGTCTTCTCTCTGTAGCTCCACAGTGATTCTCACGGCAAGATCAAGCGAGTTTTGCAGCTGGTGTCTGGAGGAGGTTTGTCCATCACAGGCTCCCATCTCATGTGTGGAGACTTTCTGTACAGCGGCCACACAGTCATGCTGACCCTCACCTTCCTCTTCATCCAGGAATGTGAGTACGAGGAAACCATTACTTATTTTTTCTTCTTTTTTACCACAAAGAAAATGGTAAATTCTCAATTTTACCACGCTCATTAAGTTTATGACAACTTATGCCGAGTTCAGACTGCATGATTTTAGCCACGATTTTGGCTCGCCGACAGGTTTTGAGAAATCGCCGACAAATGCCCGAAATCACAGGCAAATCGGCGCTCGTTCACGCGAGTGACAATCACGCAGTGTGAATGAACAAAGACGCGAACTGAGAGAATCACCGACGAGTCGCCGACGCCCGTGAGATATTTGGCATGCTAAATATCTGGACCTGTCGGCAATTCAAAATCCTGCTGTGTGAAAAGTGTTTTGACTGAAAACTACATCGGCGATCACCGGCAGCCAGTGAGAGAGCAAGATACAGAGCAGCAGGGAGTTTGGGGAGGAGTTATAGATCACATATCAACATGATATGGCATTGTTTCAACAAAAAAAGCTTCTTCTCGGTCTATTTGGACACAATAAATGGAAGAAAAATTAGTAGAAATTTGGCAGGAGCACTCGTGTCTGTTTCACCAGCTGTACCACAACCGGGTCGAAAAAAAATATCTCACGTTTAGTCTTGCAACTCCGGTCTTGCACGTGTGGTGTCGCGCGTTTTCCTTTTCATATCTCACGCGTGTTTGTTGTGAAATGTAGTTTGCGTGCAGCGTGCTAGACAGAGTCTGTCGGCGATTTTTCTAAAGTCATGCAGTGTGAAACCTTCTGTCGCCGATCCATCGTCCAGTGTGAACACAGCAGCGACTGAATGCTGGCCAAGATAGTCATGCAGTGTGAAAAGAGCAGCGACCTGACTACTTTGAAAATCGTGCAGTCTGAAAGAGCCATTAATGACAAAGAACAGTTCTCTTGCACATGGTCCTTCGAGAGTGGTGTTTTTGTCTGCTTTAGTTGTGATCGGGTCTTTACTTTTACACTGTAGTTCTTGATCAAACGAATGACAACATCCCAGCTAACAGGGAATGTTTCCATTACTGTTTAGTAATAATGATAGAATGTTCTCTTAACATTTACAAAATACTAGCATGGAATGTTCCTCTAACGTTCATATAACTAAAAAGAAACATTCTTTGTATGTAAAAACAAAACTGGCGAGCCAGCATGGAGCCATCATCAGACGATTGATGATCTCATGAGTTTGTTTTAAATGATTTTTAAAATAAAAAAAGTAAGTTGTATTTTCTTTTGTGGATGTCCCAGTTAGATTAAATGGTATGTTTGTTTCATTTGTGGGTTAATACAAATTTACAAGTTGTGTAGTGTAGAATAGGCAATTATGATAATATTCAAGCCACTGAAAATAATCAAATCAACAATCACATCACATCGTGTTTTGACGTATCAGCAATTATTGTATGATTAAATATTGAGTGTTCATAAGCCCAAATGTTTTTTTTAAACTTTATTTTTTTAAATTCTTTTTTTATTCTTTGAAACAAATAAAAGCAATGAAAAAAAAAATCAACATACAATCGTTCAGGGCAATCGGTTACTAATATATTCTTACATAAAGCAAAATGTATGAGAGTATATATGTCCGATGGTGCGTTGCACTGGTCAATAAACATGTCATGAAGTCATAAACAATCCAATTTTCCCAATTCTGCAAATATTTATCCATCTGTAAGTTTAAAGCAAAAGTCATCCTCTCCATATTCTGGACATTGGTCATAATGTCCAGCCACTCAGCCTTTGTTGGGGGATCAAATTGTAAAGCCCAAATGTTTGCTCTACTTGCTAGTTATATTTGTTTTTGTCTGACTACAATTGTAAGTTTGATGTGTTGTTTCATAGACTCGCCCCGCACACTGCTCTGGCGTTGCTATCACGTAATCTGCTGGTTGTTAAGTGCAGTGGGCGTGGTCTGTATCCTGATAGCGCATGAGCATTACAGCGTGGATGTAGTGGTGGCGTATTTCATCACCTCACGCCTCTTCTACTGGTACCACACCATGGCCAATCTCCAGGTAAAAGCTTGCATAAACTACAGATCCTACAAAAGCAACATATGACTTTCACTCTTCTTACTTGGGAAGATGCAGTAGATTGAATTTGAGGTTGGATATCCAGCGTGGAAAACTATGATTTGCTGAAATGCACAATTTTGTTGACAATTAATGATAAATAATCACTTGTGGAAATGTTTCTCGAGCAGCAAATCGGTTGCTAAAACAAAAGCCCATATTCTACAGGTTCATGCTAACAAACGGGTTATTTTGTTCCTGCTAAATGGCTAATTGGAGCCAAATAACACCACATTTTGGATTCTCTCCTGATTTTGTAGGCCTTGAGAGGTTCTCCTTACAACTACCTGAACCGAACGTGGTGGAGCCTGCTGTTTAACTTCCTGGAGAAGAACGTTAGAACAATGGTTCCCTGCACGTTCTCATGGCCCGTGTCACTTCCACACGCGTGCTTCAAGAACCCGTGCAAGAGCTACTCAAAAGTGCAGAGCACAAGAGATGAATGACAAGCTCAAGTGCCAGACTGTGCGTTTGTTGGGTAACAATCACTATCTGTGCGAATTTAGATCCAGTTTACTTGAAGACCTGTCTGGGAGCTTTATATGCTTTTGATGGAAGAAAGCATGTGGTTCCTGGTGGTTTATAACTGTAAAAAAAACGTGCAGCTCATCTGAAGGGAACTGTTCAATTCCTGATGGTATTATTTTTTTTACACACAAACATAATTAAGATGTTTATTTTAATGGTGTTTCTCAATGAAGAGTTGTTGTATAGTTTATATTTTATGTTCATTACCCCGTTTTATGTAAAATAAATACTATTTTCTTAAGTTCTAGAGCTTAGTCTTATTTCACAGATTACACTTTTTATGGTTTGTTCACTTGTTGTTCTTATGTATCTTTGTTATCTTTTTTAAATTAAGTCATGCTGATTGCCTATGCAATAGATGTATGTGTAGAGCGAGGCTCACTTTCCTTCCCGCTCTCCATACAGCAGCCTTACTAATGTGCTCTGCATATACAATATATATATAATATTATAATATATAATAATATATAATATATATAATATAGAATAATACGCAATGAATGAACACTGCACTGCAAAAAACGTTTTTTTTTAGAATTTTTGGTCTTGTTTCCAGTCAAAATGTCTAATGATTCAATTAAATCAAGATGCATTTTCTACATAATAAAAACAAAACACGGTATGTCTTTCCTTAGAGGAAAACTAATTTAAGTACTTTTTTCATGTTTTGCAATTATCTGCCAATGGGGAAAGAAAAATAATCTTGTTTCCATTTGCATTAAGTTTATTTTTGCAGCGTGAATGAAGTATTTAAACATTGCTCACACTTTAAAAAGGAGGAGGAGACTGAAAGAAACTCCAGGTTAATTTCAGATTCACTCTTTTCATTTAATAATCTTTAATCAATCTGAATAAGAACGATATTATTTGTTTTGCTAATTATATAATAAAAGGAAGACTGATTAAACTAAAAACAGTCCTGTGCTTGGAAAGATAACAGGTTTTTTAAACTTTTTTGTAAGATATATCATATGTATTTTATTATAGAAATGCATTATAGAAAACGTTCTTTTGCAAAAAAAAAAGTGCAGATCGATGATGAGAATTGGATTATAATTATATTATAATAAATTTAACATTACCTAGTTTTAATAGCACTTCATAAATCAACATAATTATATTGTGTAGAATCTGTTCGAAAAATGTACTTTAATTTTAAAAGTAATTATATTTTTCTGAGCTGACTGACAGACTTTTTTTTCCTTATTTTAATCATAACCTCACTAAATGTTTTTTACTGAAAAAAAATACTTTTAGTCAATATTATTACTATGCTGACTGCAATCACTACACACATGACTGGCAGTCTTCTGTAATAAAGGCAGGCAATTTTTTTCTATTTTTAATATCAAAAATATTACAAACAATAGGACAAAGACAAAAGAAACATTTTTTAAGAATATACAAATTAAATAAGCTTTTTCATGTAACCCTGGTTTAACATGCTGTAGTAAGTAAAATTTCAGAAATTGAATACTTAAATATGAATATAAAACACTACGGTACTCACTATATAAATTAAATATGAATGGATTCATATTAAGAATGCAAAAGAGATTATGAAAAGCAGTGTGAGAGTTGCACAGACAGTGGCAGCTGATGGGGTATAAATTATAAATGTATATAAAATGTATAAATTACAGTGCTCACAGTTGGCTGCTGAATACAAGAATAAAGAACACTTGAGTGGGGGGATAAAAAAAATACCCTTAGAATAGAGATTAAGGAATACAAAAGTAAAAGTGGCATGAATCACTTTGTTGGAATTACTTTGGAACGGATGATTTGCATGACATGTTCTAAAGCAGATAAAAAAAAGTTTAAAAAAAAAAGTACTTTGAGAACGACAACTGGTTTTATTGACTAAAAACAAGATCAGAAAGTGGCATATTTAGATATTTACTAGATTTGTTTGAGACTTTAGAGCATATGCACACTGTCATCTTCCCATCAACCTCAGTGGGGACATGGTTGCACTTGTTAGCTGGGACTAAGCTGGACTCTGTCAACTTCCCATCAACCTCAGCTGGGACTGAGCTGGACTCCTTCAACTTCCCATCAACCTTAGTGGACACATGGCTGGACTCATTAGCTGGGACTGAGCTAGACTTAGTCAACTTCCCATCAACCTCAGTGGACACATGGCTGGACTCCTTAGCTGGGACTGAGCTGGACTCCATCAACTTCCCCTCAACCTCAGTGGACACATGGCTGGACTCTTTAGCTGGGACTGAGCTGGACTCCATCAACTTCCCCTCAACCTCAGTGGACACATGGCTGGACTCTTTAGCTGGGACTGAGCTGGACTCAGTCAACTTCCCAGCAACCTCAGCTGGGACTGAGCTTGACTCAATCAACTTCCCATCAACCTCAGCTGGGACTGAGCTGGACTCCTTCAACTTCCCATCAACCTTAGTGGACACATGGCTGGACTCATTAGCTGGGACTGAGCTAGACTTAGTCAACTTCCCATCAACCTCAGTGGACACATGGCTGGACTCCTTAGCTGGGACTGAGCTGGACTCCATCAACTTCCCCTCAACCTCAGTGGACACATGGCTGGACTCTTTAGCTGGGACTGAGCTGGACTCCATCAACTTCCCCTCAACCTCAGTGGACACATGGCTGGACTCTTTAGCTGGGACTGAGCTGGACTCCATCAACTTCCCCTCAACCTCAGTGGACACATGGCTGGACTCTTTAGCTGGGACTGAGCTGGACTCCATCAACTTCCCCTCAACCTCAGTGGACACATGGCTGGACTCTTTAGCTGGGACTGAGCTTGACTCCATCAACTTCCCCTCAACCTCAGGGGACACATGGCTGGACTCTTTAGCTGGGACTGAGCTGGACTCAGTCAACTTCCCATCAACCTCAGTGGACAAATGGCTGGACTCTTTAGCTGGGACTGAGCTGGACTCCGTCAAATTCCCATTAGCCTCAGCTGGGACAGGGCTGGACTCTTTAGCTTGGATAGTGCTGGACTCCGTCAACTTCCCATCAACCTCAGTGGACACATGGCTGGACTCTTTAGCTGGGACTGAGCTGGACTCCATCAACTTCCCATCAACCTCAGCTGGGGCAGGGCTGGACTCTCTAGCTTGGATAGTGCTGGACTCCATCAACTTCCCATCAACCTCAGCTGGGGCAGGGCTGGACTCTTTAGCTTGGATAGTGCTGGACTCCATCAACTTCCCATCAACCTCAGTGGACACATGGCTGGACTCTTTAGCTGGGACCGAGCTGGACTCCGTCAACTTCCCATCAACCTCAGCTGGGACAGGGCTGGACTCTTTAGCTTGGATAGTGCTGGACTCCATCAACTTCCCATCAACCTCAGTGGACACATGGCTGGACTCTTTAGCTGGGACCGAGCTGGACTCCGTCAACTTCCCATCAGCCTCAGCTAGGACAGGGCTGGACTCTTTAGCTTGGATAGTGCTGGACGCAGTCAACTTCCCATCAACCTCAGTGGACACGTGGCTGGACTCTTTAGCTGGGACCGAGCTGGACTCGGTTAACTTCCCATTAACCTCAGCTGAGACAGGGCTGGACTCTCTAGCTTGGATAGTGCTGGACTCAGTCAACTTCCCATCAACCTCAGCTGAGACAGGGCTGGACTCCATCAACTTCCCCTCAACCTCAGGGGACACATGGCTGGACTCTTTAGCTGGGACTGAGCTGGACTCCGTCAACTTCCCATCAACCTCAGCTGGGACAGGGCTGGACTCTCTAGCTTGGATAGTGCTGGACTCCATCAACTTCCCATCAACCTCAGTGGACACATGGCTGGACTCTTTAGCTGGGACTGAGCTGGACTCCATCAACTTCCCATCAACCTCAGCTGGGACAGGGATGGACTCCATCAACTTCCCATCAACCTCAGTGGACACATGGCTGGACTCTTTAGCTGGGACCGAGCTGGGCTCCGTCAACTTCCCATCAACCTCAGCTGGGACAGGGCTGGACTCTCTAGCCTGGATAGTGCTGGACTCCGTCAACTTCCCATCAACCTCAGTGGATACATGGCTGGACTCTTTAGCAGGGACAGGGCTGGACTCCATCAACTTCCCATCAACCTCAGTGGACAAATGGCTGGACACTTTAGCTGGGACTGAGCTGGACTCCGTCAACTTCCCATCAACCTCAGCTGGGACAGGGCTGGACAATTTAGCTTGGACTGAGCTGGACTCAGTCAACTTTCCATCAACCTCAGCTGGGCAAGGGCTGGACAATTTAGCTTGGACTGAGCTGGACTCCTTCAATTTCCCATCAACCTCAGCTGGGACAGGGCTGGACTCTTTAGCTGGAACTGAGCTGGACTCTGTCAACTTCCCATCAACTTCAGTGGACACATGGCTGAACTCTTTAGCTAGGACAGGGCTGGACTCAGTCAACTTCCCACCAACCTTTTCGGGAAGACAGCTGGATTCCAGCAACTTCCCATCAATGCCTAAAGAAAATTGGTGCAATAAAAAGCTGTAGTTATCTTCCCTCATTGTCAAGATCAACCTTATTGCATCAGCACAAGTAACCTTTTTTGACAGTTAGCCCAGATGGATTCTGCAAAGAAAGCACAACTGCCATATCAGACTTCGCTACCACTGGCCATGTTGGATTTTTTTTGATCACACAAGGAAAAGACAAGGAGCCACCTGGAAAACAAAAGCCATTATTAACTTTAATACCAGAAGTCATCAGGCCTCAAACTTAAGTACATAGTGCAAAAAAAGGGCATAATGTTAACAACCACATAAGAATTACAAACCTTTGCTGTTCAAATATAATTGCTTAATACCAGACAGGTATAAATGACGCCCAACTGGAGAAGCAAAACCTGAAAACAAGATGTAAGGTTAAAAAAAATACATAAAGTTACATATGCATTTAACTTTTGAAACATTCCACTAGGGTGAAAAAAACTTTACCATTGCGCACCAGTTGGTGACACATACATACTAAAAACATAAAGTTTAAAACTGCCATCTTGATTACAGATTAAACAATCACCATGACCTGCTAAAACAGACCTCAAGCTAGGGCTTTTAAAATAACACAGATTTTCATCACCTGAGGCTGGTTGCATAAAAGACGCTAAGAACAGCACGTAATAAACTCCAACACCTGACTTGAATGAACCTAACAAAGTGCATGCAATATCACTAATTTGATCCAGGTTACCCTAGTCTGGATAATTGCGTGTGCAATTTTCTACAGGTCATCATTGATCGCGATACTGACGTAACAATTAAATTGATCCATCACAGCTAATAGGATTTTTTTTTTTTGCTGTTTTATGTGTTCGAAGCCCTATTTACATGAAGGGAAGACCCAGATATTTTCCCGTGGTTTGGCCTCTCATTTACACAAAAACTCTGTTTTTATCAATTATTTCTAAAAACTCCAGCCAAAGTGGAGATTTCTGAGAACACCGGTTATGTGTTGCCGTGTCAAGTCTGGGAGAAACCGGGTTTTAGGTTCTCAAACGTCACATTATGCACTAAAAAAATGCTTAACGTCATGTGAGCACCCTATGTTTGTTTACAGTTTGTTTAGCTATTGATCATGGATGCTGTTATATTGGCTACCTTTATTTAACCAGAAGAAAACTCATTGAGATTAAAAATCTCTTTTCCAAGAGTGTCCTGGCCAAGACATAGGCAGCAGCACAATTAACAAAGTTGCTGACATGAAAAACATATAGCATAAACATAAAACATATATAAGAAATAATGAGTTATAAGTCACCAAAGATAAACAACAGCAAGGATCATCCAAATAATGAATCATAACAACTGCAGCTAGTATGTGTAGCCTATGTGTAAATTCAAGTAATTAAAAGCAACCATTGAAACCGGTTCCTGAAGATTTAGGAAATTTTGCAGTTGATTCCAAGCGCTGGGGGCCGCATACATAAGCGACCATTTTCTCTGTTCAGTCTGGACATGAGGGACCGATAACAACAATAAGTCCTCAGAATGAAGACAATATTGTCCTGTGCCTTTCTTTTTAAAATAAGATTGAAGGTATGGGGGAAGCAGACCAAGAATAGCTTTGTAAATAAGAATGTGCCAGCTACGGGTGGACAATGAGGACCAACCAACCCGATTATAGAGAGCAGTGATGGGTAAGTGCTCTAAAGTTTGTGATGAACCTAAGGGCTTCGTGGTAAGCAGTATCCTACAATTTAAAGCATTGAATGGGTGCATGAATGTTAATAACATCGCCATAGTCCAGGACTGACATTAAATTGGCAGCAACAGGCCTAATTAAAAATGCCTGTTAAAATGCATTTTTACTTTTGTGCAAACGCTTTGGCCTGTTTGCATTTGCAAATACAACTGCTCTACTATATTCATAGACATATAAACTAGAGGTCACCTTGGGGTTCTAAGCATGCATCAAAACCGGCACCATCTTGGAACAGGGGTCTTGTCATAGGAAGTAGCAACGCTGCTATCTCTGCCTTTACTTTTAATTCATTGATGTGGTGGACTTTTGTGCAGCGTATGATGTTCACGGATGAAATCTGAAGTAGGAAGAATGTTTTTTTTTTTATTTAAAATTAAAAAAAAATTGGAATCAATGATAAATACATGTCTGACCGTTGGAACAAACCAAAAAAACGAGTAAAATCGCATTCATGATGATTTATGGTGATTTTATTTCCGTTAGACCTGTGTCTACATGGATGCATTAAAGTGGAGGGGCTCCCGTTTCAAGATGGCGGCTCTATTGACGCATTCGTTCCAATGAACTGCCGTAGCCAAGGTGACATCTAGAATACAGTATATGTCTATGTACTATATTGAGGAGCAGAGGCGAAGAAGTGCACGGATTCTGATTGGCTTGCATGGCTTTATCCTTCTACCTACACTGCCCGCCATAGGTTTGGCAGAGTTATGACGGCATATTTATGCAGGTTGATGTAAATGACAACTTCTTTTGAAAACGATGTTGTGTGCATGATGTTATTATTGAAAACGGAGGGGGGAAATATTTGTTTCTCTAAATGCCCAGCCATGTGTAAATATGGCCTGAGACATAGTGTTTTCCTCAGTGCAAAACTTACATTTCACAGGTATATTCTCTGTAAATGTTAGAAAGTCGTGCAAATATTTCCATTTTGCTGCTTAACTTCACATTGAATGAGAGTTGCTGTGTCAAATGGTGATAGTCGGACTTAAAATACAGTTTGCTTGGAAAATTAATATGCAATATTTTATAACAGTATTTTTTAATGAACTTTTTTTTTATATCAGCACTTTTCCAGAGAGATGACTGGTTTTATTAACTAAAAATGAGATCTGAAAGTGGCATATGTAGAGACAGACAGATCTACTTTCAGACTTTAGAGCACAAGCATTCAGTCAACATCAACTTAAGTGGGGACTTGGTGGGACTCTTCACCTAGGACATGGCTGGATTGTGTCAACTTCCGATCCAACTGTGAAGGAACTTGGCAGGACTCTTCACCTGGGACACGGTTGGGTTCGGTCAACTTCCAATCAAACTCAGAAGGATCTTGGCAAGACTCTTCACCTGGGACATGTTTGAATTCTGTCAACTTCCAATCCAACTCAGCAAGGACATGGCCGGTCCCAATCAACTTCCCATCAACCTCAGCAGGGACTAGGCTGGACGCTTCAGCTGGGACATGGCCAGTCCCAATCAACTTCCCATCAACCTCACCAGGAACTTGGTTGGACTCTTTACCTGGGACACGGTTGGATTCTGTCAACTTCCAACCCAACTCAGCAGGAACTTGGCAGGAAACTTCAGCTGGGACATGGCTGGTCCCAATCAACTTCCCATCAACCTCTGCAGGGACTTGGCAGGACTCTTCAGCTGGGACAGGGCTGGATTCTGTTAACTTCCCATCAAGCTCACTTGGGACATGTCGGGACTTCCCATCAACCTCAGGGGTGACACGGCAAGGCTCTTCGGCGGGGACACGGTGGGGCTCTTCGCCTAAAGAAAATTGGTGTGGTAAAAAAGGTAAGATTATCTTTCCTCGTGGTCAATATCAACCTTATAGCGTCAGTTAAAAAACAAAAACAAACACACACACAACCTTTTTGGTCAGTTACATCAGATGCATTCTGCAAAGACGTCAGAACAGCCACATTACACTTCACTACCACTGGCCATGTTTGATTTTGTTTGTTCACACGAAGAAAACACAAGGGGTCATCTGGAAACCAAAAGGTATTATTAACTTTAATACAAGAAGAAATCAGGCTTTGTTAAAGTCAACTATGGATGGTGTAAAAAAAAAAAACATGTTAACCACTATATAAGGGTTACAAACCTTTGCTAAATGAATTATGCCCAACTGGAAAAGCAAATCCTGAAAAAAAAGATATAAGGTTAAAAAAAGATAAAAAGTAACATACATATTTAAGTGAAAAAAAAAACATTACCATTGAGCACCAGTTGGTGAGACATAAATACTAAAAACATAAAGTTTGAAACTGACATCTTGATTGCGGATGAAACAATCACCAATCTATCTTTACTTTCTAAAACAAGCTTCAAGCCAGGGCTTTTGAAATAAAAGATTTTCATCACCTGGGTTTCTTGTTATAGTGAAATTGGTGACAGAGGACGTGCTCGTTAACATTCCTGTGCAACCATTGGTTGGTTGTGATTTTCAAAATGTTCAAAGAGGTTTTGACTTTATTTAGATTCAACAAGAAAAAGGGGCAGTATATTTAAAAACATATCAGATTATGTGACTTTTCCATTAAACCACACAAGTTTTTATCAGACACTAAAACAAAAATGGATAAGAGTGTTATCTCACTGGGCACATTTGGTGCGGTCTGATTGCTATTGTTATTTTTAAAATGTTCAAATAGGTATTAAATTTGGTTTCTACAAGAAAAGTGGGTAGTATCTTTATGAACATCAGATTGTGTGATTTTTTTCCATTAAACCAGACCAGTATTTATCAGACACAGACTTTTTTTTCACACTTGGCATATTTGGTCGGATTTCGAGCGCGATTGTTCCTGGTGCCCCCTGCAGCATTGGGCTGGTTTACACTAAACTTAAGTATATCAAAACCTTGTGCATTTGGATTCACTTTATGACTAGGAGCATTAATTCTTTGTTATTTCTTATCGTTTATTCTGATCACTTCCTTTTTCTTTATTTTATCCTTTGGCTTTGGCGGATTGTTTGAACTAGTGTTGGGGCGAGTAGCAGGAGCAACTACAACTTACTGTTGTGTTGTATTGCATCTATGGGCTCTATGCACGGCGTTATTTCCGGTGAAGGATTAAGGATGCTCGATAACTTCCGCCGATCATAGAGTCCAATGCAATACCGAGAATTTATATTGAATTTTATACTCCATGGTTATACTAATGAAACGTTAGTCACAAAAACAGATAAAACAGACACCCCTCGTTGTGTTTATGCTTCTTTTTAAAATTATATTAAATAAACATAACTATATATAAAATTACATCTAAACGTATGTACGTTTCGTTTCAAAGACGGGAGGACAGTAAATATTGAAGACTGCCATAATCCCGTTTTCTCCGGTTTTCCTCCGCTTTAATCTACACAACCGGAAATGGACGAGCATCCTTACGTCAAATGCGGAACTTATGCGTGCATATAGCCCATTTAATCATGTATATGCTTTGTTAAAATCAACTCAAAAGCAAGCTAAGATCACCAGTCTTACTTCTGTTGAAAATGACGACTGAGTGTAAACATTTCATTAGCAGTCCCATTACCAGGAATGCCGCTAATATAAGTCAAGAGAAAATGGTGCTTTGTTTTCAAGGATATTTCATTCATGTCCTGCACTGGAACACGGTACGTGAATCCGATTATTATTTATCTGCTTGCTGCTTGTCTGTTTGAGACACTATGGTTGTGCTTGATGTGGTTTGGATAAACTGTGGACTGGAAGTGTGTAGTTTCTGTCATGTGTGTTACACGCAGCGCTGGGATTTGCACAATCTTTGTGTGTGATTAAAGTTGTATGTGCTCCTGAGGTTGATTGATGAAGACGAGGCTGATGCGGTTATGGAGAGCAAAAGTTTGAACAGACAGAGTAATGAATATCATCTCACTCTGGAATCGATGGAATACAGACAATGACTTTGGCTGTTGAAGGACAATCTCCTTTAAATTATCTGTTGCCTGCTGCTGTTCCCTCTGATGTAAATGCAAATGTACAAAAGACTCTGAATCAAGGTGGGGAATGTTATACATTGACTTATGAGCATTTCATTGATGAGATCAAACCAACTGATAGCATCTCAAATGTTTACTGCAAATAAAAAGAGCACTTCTTCTGGTTCACGATCTAGTAGATCCTACATCATCTGCTCGTCTTCAGTGAGCTGAAGCTGAAGTGGCAGCTTTGTTAGCCAGTCAACAAATGTTGCATCAGAAGCATGCTGTGGAAGAAGAGCGTTTAAGAAAAAAAAAAGGAACAAATAGCCGTGTCTATAGCTAAAGAAGTTAATGTGCACATGTATGCTGATCAGGATGCTGCATATAGCCTACATTTGGAAGAAAATCAAGAAAGGAAAATGATGAAATTATATCCTCCACTTCAATCATAAGTCTGTAAATTCGAGTAAAATCACAGGCTTCGCTTATCCCGTGAATGCGCCACAAGAAATTCGGATACCTTTTCAGCTCTAAAGTTGCCTTTTAAGCTCAGAGCCAAATTAAGAGCAGTGGCGTGTGATTTCCAGGAAAACCATAATGACTTCTTCAGGTGGAGGTCGAAGACTGATTCGTCCTAAGGACTAAGGGAATTAGTTTTGCTACCACTGTAACAGGTGTGGAAGACATTAGGAAAACTAGGAAGAGTATCCTGACTTTGTTGTGGCGAAGAACATTTTGTCAATTCCTATACTGTGCTTGCCAATTGCAGATATATGTGCAACATAATCACAAATATATAGAGAAAAATATACTTCAATACATTTCTTGAAGCTTCAGTTTGCAGTTTTTACTTTGTCGCCATCTCTGTTCGAAATCTGCAATTGCTGTAAATACATGACATCCGATCAAATGACCTCATCTTTTGTGCTCAAAACTGACTGCATTCACACAAGCAGCGTGTATATGATATAGGTTGCGTGCAGATTATAAATCGTGCCGTTCTCGACAATGTACCTTTGTAAAAGTGGGGATTTATCACTTGAAGAACAAATATTGACACAGATTGCGCATAGAGATTTAGGATTCAAACTCTCTTCAATAGAAAACAGATTCCCGTTTTCATCACATTATACAAATATCCACACAATTGCAAATGTAACATTGAATTTATACAGCAGTTCAACAAACGACTGTATTAATATTAAGTGATGTTCATTTTAAACTAAGTACCGGTATCGTCAGTAGCCTATTTTTTTTTTTTTTTTTTTTTGCGAAAATCAATAATTGTTGACTTCTGATTTATAAGTGTGAAGCTACTTTGAAACTATCTGTATTACAAGGGGCTGTAGTTAAAAATTGCTTAAACACTTAAACCACATTAAGTATTTTGGAGTATGAACACCTAAACTTTACCTGATGCCTTGAAACTCAGGGTGGATGAACTTTGTACTGTTGAGATGTTCTTGCAAATGTGGAAGTTGCTCAGTTTGTCTATCTCCCCACAAGGTGGCGCTGTTCACACCACACAAAAAAACAACAACCCTGAAACGCAAAACCTGCATTCCTCAGAGAATTCCCCCAGCATGTTAAAACAGGTCAGCAGATCGATATGCAGAAGTGAGTGTTAGTGTTTGTCTTTCTGTGACATCTATTTAGCAACACGCAGTTTCCTGTCTATTGGTACTAAAGGTTAGTACAATCTTTAAATTACTAAGCTGCCTAAAAAGAGACACGTGTGCACTTCAATGTGATGTGAACTGCATTTAGACTTTCACTTTCTCACTGACACTTTTTCAAGATCTCCCACACATTCTCTCACTTCCTAGTTTGCCTAAAAAGGGCATATTATACTGAGGGTAGTGTGTGTGTGTGTGTGTGTGTGCAGGTTTGGCTATACTTGTGAGGGCTCACTTGTAGAGAGACAACTGACAAGTGAGGACTCTTTACTAAATGCCACTAGTTAAAAAAGGCTTATAAACCAGCCAAAACGTTCATATTTAAATCTAGTGTTTTCCTCATGTTTCTGTGAGGCTTGTGTTTAGAAAAAAGAAAATTAACCTGATATAAAATCAATAGAAGTCTAGGCAATGTCCTCACTAATTTTGTGAAATGTGTGTGTGTGCAATCAAACAGAGGTTATATGAGAGGAAGAGGTTGTGAGAAGAAAACAGGATGAGTGGAAATGCGAAAGAAACCGAGAGGAGGGTTTTTAAGATCAGATGAGAATCCTCACATGTATAACAGACAGTTTCTCCACTTCCTGTCAGAGACGGGAAGTCACAGAGTCAGTGCAGCACTGAAGCTGTGTGTGTGCGTGTTCCTTTTTTGCATCTTTATCATTGGGTTAAATTTGAGGCAGTTTATTAGTAGTTGTCTGCTGCTCAACATCTCACCTTAACACCCGATCAATGGGCTGTTTCACACTATAACTATCAGTGCAATTGAACCCTGTGAATGGTGCCAACCCTGATCTGGAGCAAAATTTTGACATTTTAAAAGTGGTTGACTTACAAAATATAGAAGTCACAGTGATGTGATAAAAAAACTTAACACTAAGTAATGGTATCTATTCTTAAAATCATGCGTTTTGTCTGGTTGCTTTACCTTCATGGCAGTATGTCGTGTGGCATTTCGTGTGCTTTGTCATTTTAAAGCACGCAATTGTTCTCAAAGCTCATTACATTTGCAGAATGGATATTTTCTTCCATGTTTGACTGGCAAATTAGTTTCCTCTTCACACACAAGGCTTTTTCTTAGCCAACCACAAACTCCACCCAGAAATACAAGCCGACATCGACAGCATGTTGTTAGACTGCAGAATTTCCATCTAGCTCAACCTATAAAACAAAAATTAGCATGGCTGTGAATGTTTACCTCATAAAAAATTTAAAAAAAAAATGTATAACACATAAACCTTTTAGCACAGACTCACCGAGTGTAAGTGTCGTCATAAGCTTCGCATGTCAATGTGATTTTAACTTCAAGTTTATAAAACAGCATTTGAAATGTTAGGAGTACTACACTACCCATAATCCCACAGTCAGAGAAGGCTTTGTTACAATGGAAACAACAGACCTTCATCAGCCACAGCCCACTTCCACAAACCACTGCGAAACAGTTTCAATGAACTCAATCTACTTATATGTGGATTTATCAAGCAATGGGTGTCAACCATCAGTAATCATTTACTCATAATCAGTGACTATAAGTTTTTTATTTACAGTATATGGATCTAATCAAGTTTTTTTTTTTTTTTTTGTGAATTTCCCCAAAGTGTCTAAGATCAGCGTTACATAAAGCTCCTTAACTGTAATTTTCCTAAGTATAGCATAAGTTTGGGAAAATTTCTCTAGTAATGATCATTTGTTTGACTTGCGAGTGACGCAGCTTCCGTTAACCATATTTGATCAATGTGCTTATATGTAATTTGATCAATGTTTATATGTTAATAAACACCTAAATTAAAATCTGTTTATCATGTAAACCGGCCGATCGTGTATCGTTAGGCTCGGTTCACACAGAACGTGTTTTCCATTCCACTGCGATACTTTTCATGTGTTTTTCTATCTAAACGCGCACTAGACGGATGTAATTTTTGTTATTTATGTTCATTGTAATGGAAAAGAACCATTATGACTGAAATTCCTAAAAAAAAACACATTTTTTTAAAGATGCTTTATGCAAGAAGGCACATAACTTTCTGTTTAACTGTGTTTATCTAGAGCTCTGGACTTTGTACTATTATTTTAGTGATTAAATGAGCTTTTTATTGACTGAAGATCTATGATTATGCAATCTCTCTGCTTGCTTCGCTCAAGAAGGCCTATCGCTGATCAGTTGTCTTGATAAACTCAAAGATACGAATGTCTCTGCTCTGCCTGCTGGCCTCGAATACTTTCTACACAGCCAGCAAAAAGATTCTTAGTCCTGTGCGCGCGTGTGTGTGTGTGTGTGTGTGGTGTGTATTTGCCTGCCTTGCAGGCACACATTCTCTTTTCACTACATTAGTCAGCGTGTGTTCGCATGTTATGATAGAAACGTCTCACTCTGGTCTAACCAGTGAGAACATGAGCATGAATTCCTCAGCTCCAGTAGAGATTTTGGGTAACACTTTTCAACAAGGTTCATTACAACTAACCATGAGAAATACTGTGTTTGTTAAACTGCTGTTCATTGTTTTTATAGTTCACAGTGCATTAACTTATGTTAACAAGAATAAAGGATTAGTAAATATTGAAATTAATATTAAAGATTAATTAATGCTGTGTAAGTGAAGTTCATTATTAGTTTATGCTAACTAAAGTAGTTAACTAATGAACCTTAGTAAAGTGTTACAAGATGCTCCTTTTTAACATCAAAAATTGTTTTTGTGAATTAACTTCACAGTCCATTAACTAACCAACATTAGCGAAGATTTATGAATGCTTTTAAAAAAAATATATCGCTCATTGTCTGTTTGTTAGCTATGCATTTACTAATGTTAACAAATGGGAACTTATTGTGAAGTACTACCCATTTTCCTGAATGAAACACTTACTGCAATACAGCAGTCGTGCAGTAAATGTCACGTGCCCTGTGTGTTTGCATGTGTGTGTATTTGCCTGCCTCGTAGTAAATGCATAGCTAACATCAACAGATAATGAGCAATATATTTTTATAAACATTCATTAATCTTTATGTTAGTTAATGCACTGTGAATGAAGCAAATTCACAAAAACAACCTATGAATTCACAAAAACCTATTGATTTAAAAAAATGTATCAGTTAGTGTTAAAAATGAACATTGAAGCTCTGGCTTTAATGCTATAGAAGTATTGTTCATTGTTAGTTCATGCCACCTAACTAATGTCAATGTACCAGGAAATCTAATGTGAATCTCAAATAAAAAGTCCCTTAAAAGTGAAAGCGTTGAATGCAACTGATAATAAAAAATAAAAAAACTGAAATGCACAATATAATTGCTAGTTTTTCTTCTGAATCCTAGACTAACTTTGGCATGTTTTTGACCGGTTTCTTGGCCTGTTAAAGGATGAAATGTTACGGCTCTGTTCTCGCCTCGTTCTCTCGCATGGCACGATCTGATTGGTTCCTCCAGCTGTCACTTCTCGGTGTCGTCTGGTCAGCTCTGATAGGACAACACGAGAAGAGAGATTATCTTCACCGCAGCATCTTCTCACAGTCAGACACAGTAGTGGAATGAAATTCAGTTCATCTCATTCACTGTAGTCTCTGTAATTCTTCCTGTCATATCATGCAGTTTGCAGATTCACAAACAGGATGTTGTGGTGAAGATCTGCTGTATTTTGCCGCCTCCTTTTTTTCTCTGTCGCTTTGCAAACGGCCAAACTCCGGCCTAACCCACGACACACTCCAGATCAGCTTAAACCTGTACACTTTAATTCAGATTTAAAGTCAGAATGAAGTCAGGAAGGGGGAGACTTGAGTGAAACTGCATCTGTGAATCAAAGCAAGTCCATCTGAGAACCTTTAAAACACAAGAACAAGTCTGTTATCTGAGTATCATGATGCAGGAGCCTGTTTGACAAGCTTTTAAAGGGAAACAATAAGGATTCTTGTCATTATTTCCCCACCTTTGCATTTTCTGTGCAACACAAAATAAGAATAGTTGAAGAATCTTGATGCAGCTCTTTTCCAATTCTTAAGGTCTTTGCTAAATGAGTCCCAAATGTTGGTATTTCGTTTTTTTAACATCCCAAAAACTTGTCACGCACAGAAACCTTGCATACGGAGTCCGATGCGTATTAATTAGATTCAGGTTGTTTCATTTAGTGCCATGTCAGCATCCAGGGCTATTTTCATGGCAAAAATTAAATGACAAAAATACAATAAAAAATAAAAATAAAATAAAAAACAGCAAGATTTTTTTTTAATTAATATATGAAAAATAAAAAATCCAAAACCTTTTCAGGCATAATCGTACTAAATAAGTCCTTAAGTGAGGTGACTTCATAAAAAAGCATTCTACTTATATTAAGTCGAGGACAATCAAATAAAATGTTCAACAGTTAATCTTACAAAATAGTTGGGTCTTCACCTTTACGCGTAGTAATTAAGCCATTGGGTAAAAATTCGCGAAACATTACAAAATGGTGTCTTCAAGCAGTGAGGATGATTCTGTTGTCCTCTCAATAAGGAAATATTGACCCAATAAAAGGAAATATTGGGTTCTTTCAAATCTAGAGATTGCGTAGAGAAGGTCCATCCTGTTCTCCAAGCTGTTCCGCAATTATCTGCTGCAATCTGTCTTTATATTCATTTCTCTTTTGTATTCCGCGCTTTCTTTGTCATCCAGTGCTTTGTGTTGCGACTCTTGCGAGACGAAGTGGATCAACTTGTCAGACGCCATTCTGTATTTTTGCGTTAGCTTGTAAGGTGGCTCTGAATGGTCAAAACAACTCTTAAATGCTTGCTACGAAAGTTTTGCAGAAAGCGTGATTCGCGACGTCGTATTTATTTTTTAATGTGCGAAAATTTCGAAGGACTTTAGTCTAAAAAACATCATAAAACTATCATAATATGACTTGTATGACATCCATGCTAACAGGGAAAATTTTCAGAAAGTTCTGGCGAGGTTCTTTCAAACATTCTTCCAGTATTAGAACTTTGGTTTAATGTTATGTAATGTTCTTAAAACGTTAGCACAAAAATGTTATTTATACTTTGTTCATTTAACTATTTAGAATGTATTTACTTCTTTTCTTTTTTTACCTGGACATTTTAAGCATTCTGAGAACATTCAGAAATTACGTTTTCATAACTTAATGTTAGCAAATGTTATCAGAAGGTATTTTTGTTAGCTGGTAGCATGTATTCAAAACGCGACGTGCCATTTCGAATATGTGGAAGTGTGAAGAAGATTTTAGAGCTGCAACTTTTAGAGCTGCGACTCTGTTCCTCATTCAAAACTATCATATGACTATGATCCATGTATGGTGTTTTTACATTCGTTGTTTATTAACACCCAAAAATGAAAATGCAGTCATTCTTTACTCACCCTCAAGTTGTTCCAAACCTGTATGAGTTTCTTTCTTCTGCTAAACACAAAAGAAGACATTTTGAAGAATGTTGGCAACCAGACAGTTGACAGTAGCCATTGACACCCATAGTAGGAAAAGAAAATACTATGGAAGTCAATGGCTACTGAGAACTATCTGGTTACCAACATTCACACTTTAACATTTTAGGTGAAGTAGGCCTTTAAAATGCATCTGCACATAACAATACATCACTCAACATTTGAAGTGGATGAAAACCTTTCAATCAAAGTTATACATGAATTTTGAACAATACCCAGTATTAGTCAGGACAACTTTGATTAACTGTTTTTGATCCACTTCAAATGTTGACTACTTAATTTGAATGATGACGGCCACTCAAGACTTAAATGTTCTTCTTGATTTAAAAAAAAATCCAGATTGTATTTAGCACATGCTTTATTCCTCCTTATCATAAATGCATTTAAATATAGGCCAACAATAGCCTACACTACTGTTTGTGCACTGAATGTACACTATGTGCAACTCTTGCCACTGATTTATCTGCTCATTTGTTTAGCTGCAAATGCATCCAAAAAGCAAACTTTGCGAGTTCACGTATCGTGCATCTTCAGTATGTTTAGCATAAGTGTCTCGCGCGGTGCGGAAGTGGCCCGTAGGGCAGGGCGCGCGCTCATTGCTGCATATAAACCAACACGGACTTCCTCAAACTCACTTTGCATCGAAGCAGAGACGCATTCAGGTACTTTCCTTCTCTTATCGCTTGTATTTTTTTTTTTTTAAATCTCTTTCCTGGAGCTTTCGCGGCATGGATGATAAGTGACGCGATTCAAGTTCTCTTAAGCAGCAGAGTAAAGACAAGTCATGCGTGTTTATACTTATATTAATGATTTTTGATCTTGTTTTATTGCTTTCAGATCTAAAGCAGCAGTCATGAGCTGGGACAGCTACATCAGCAGCCTGACCAAGAGCGAATGGGTGGATGATGCGGTCATTCTCGGTACGACACCGGGTCAGGAGTCCGTTTGGGCTTCGGCGCCGGGCGGCTGGCTCAGCCAAGTCACGGTACAACATTTACACACTAAACCGTTATTTTTGTTCGCTTGTTTCGTTTGATTATGATTTATTTACGTAGTTATTTGTTTGAATGGTACTAGTTTTTGTTACTTACATGTTCTGTCGTCCGCTTATAAAAGTCGTTGGAAATCAGGATGCGCTCGCAGCATTGCTGATTATAACGGTAGTTCTCGTTGTGTGAAGCCACAAACTTTGCTATAAGTTTCGTGACAGTAAATTTCTGTAGTTTTCATTAGTTTGATGCAGGGTAACACGAATATATCTCCTTCAAATCGACCGTTAATTCATTCGCGGTGAATTTCCTCACAGCAGTCGCGCGGAGTTCTGTGAACTGCTCCTTATTTGGTCATCGTGCTGAAAGGCGGAAGTGGGTACCTCTCTCTTTCTCTCTCTCGCTGCGCGCGCGCCCCGCTTCCGCCCATGGTGCGCGTACTCTCGTGCTGAAAAAAAAAATATATAGCATAAGCTATTAAATATTTAGAATACATTTTTGTGAGAGATACAATCTCCATTAAGTGAAACTATCGTCTGTGCGTCTAATGTAAAGCACAATTCTAATGTTTTGACCCCTAATTTCACCGTGTGTGTGCACTTCCTTTCTTGGCTTCCTCTCGCTAACTTTCATTTTGACTTGACTTTGGATCTCTTTATATATATATATATATATATATATATATATTGCACACTGAGTCTGAAAGTATAGCATATATTTAATACACACGCACACATACATATATAGCTATACACACACACACGTGTGTGTGTGTGTCCAGTTGTGTGTTTCTATTTCCCCATTCTTGTTGAAACATGCAGCTCAGACTTTTAAAGAATTTAGAGATGCCGTCTCTATCTGTGACCGCAGTAGACCACAGCTTATCTGGGGTTGTAGTGTTCATGCTGGTTCATCTAACCAGAGAACCACTGAACATGTAAACAGAGAGAAACTGAGTTCAGCATCTAAAATATACACTTCTTTAGACTTCAGTGTTCATTTGAACCTAAAATCTTATTCAAACATGGCATTAGAGGACAAAACATTGTGTTTTGCTTGTCTTGAGGTGAGCGTCGTCGTCTTCAGGAACATGACAAAACATGAGCCGCGCAAGAATCTGTGTGTGAAATGTTTCTACATGTTTCAGCATGTGTTTCTGGACCATTTTATCACCCATCACAATCCACACTCACTGTGTGTGTGTGTGTGTGTGTGTGTCTGCAGGCAGGAGAGGTTCAGGCTATGATAGCTGGTGACCGTGGGTCTCTGTTTGCCAATGGTGTGACTCTGGCTGGCAGAAAGTGCACAGTGTTGAGAGACGCTCTGAATGTGGACGGCCAGCACACCATGGACATCAAGATGAAGACCTCAGAGAAAGAGCCCGACCCTTTTTCATTCACCATCGGCAGATCTCATAAAGGTGAGACTCGCTGTGACAAAGCAGAAAATATGTGTGGCTACATCACGAATTATACACTATTTTACACGTTACAGGATGTTGAGCATCACACATTGCAAAATGTTTCAGTGCTTCTTGATATATTAAATATAATTATTATATATTATATTGTAGTGTATATACACATTTAATTTTAATTTATTTTTTACAAATGTAATGTCATTTTTTTTGTTTAGATTCTGGGGTGAATATTGGCCTGGACATGTTTTATAGGCCTATATAAAGTTTATGCAAATGTTGCATGCAAATATATTAAATATATTGATTTAATTTTATTTCCATTTCTTAAGATTCTGGGGTAGATTTCACCTAAACATGTTTTATATTTAAAGTATACACGAATATTATGTAAATATATTAAAAATATGTATTTTACATTTAGTTTTAATTTATAATTTATTTATATTTCTTTAGATTCTGGGATAAAAATTCAATCTAGACAGTTATTTTTTATGTTTTATATATATATATATATATATGTGTGTGTATATATATAACATTTGCATAAACTTTATATAGGCCTATATATTTATATGTGTGTGTGTGTCTAACTATATTAAAAATATTTCATAATTATTTCAGTAATTATTTTTTTATATTTATAAAAAATATTTCATTAATTCATAATTAATTGATTATTCAAACTTTTATTGATATTTCTTTGGATTCTGGGATGGAATTCAATCTAGACAGGTTTTTTATGTTTTTATATATATATATATATAACATTTGCATAAACTTTATATAGGCATATATATGTATATATAATACAAATATTATTTGTAAATATATTACAAATATTTTATAATTATTTCAGTAATTATTTTATTTATAAAAAATATTTAATTAATTAATAATTGATTGATTATTCAAACTTTTATTGATATTTCTTTAGATTCTGGGATGAAATTTGACTAGACATGTTTTTATATATAAAGCATACACAAATATTTTATAAAAAAAAACAAACACTTATTTTATATTTAATTTGAATGTATTAATAATAAATCATTCATATTTTGCTTGTGAGATTTATTTCTCTCTCTTTCTCTCTCTCAGCGGTAATCATTGCTAAAGGAGTAAAAGATGCTCACGGAGGGAAAATCAACCCACTCGTTTTTGACATGACTGCATACCTCAGGAAGATGAACATGTGAACAAGCCCCGCCCCCTGCCCTACTTACTCCGCCCACTTTACCACTTCATCTGTCGGCCATCTTCAGGAATCCATTCCAGAAGCCAGAAGAACAGATCCAAGATCAAACAAACTTCATCATCATCATCATCATCATCATGTCCGTTTTAACATTCCAGGAGTTTGAGATCTTGTTTCTCCTCGTCATCTCTCCAGTCAGGCAGTGGAACGCAAACTCTAGTTTATATCAAACTCATTTATAGTTTTATCATTAATTAATTGATTGACTTACGGTACTATAGTATTTTCGCTGTTTCGGACGGGCGGAGCGTCAAGTCAAACGGTTTTCCTATTTGATTGTATGATTGTTTGTGTCAAATCCTGCTGAACAAACCCCAGATTCTGACTGTTAGATGCCAAATAAAGAGAGAATGAGTTTCTGTGGAGCTGCTCCTGTCCGTGTGTTCATGTGGGAGGAACAGACCGGGGCGTAACACACCACACGACACACGTCACGACTCACACACACCACACGACACACCTCACGACTCAAAACATATCTCATGTCTCATGATTCATATCAGTATAACTAACTGGATCACATCTGATCTCATCCTCATGCTTATTTTTACACAGCTTTTATTTGAATATTTCCCGCTTTTACATTTTCTGTTTAATTTGTTAAAACATTAAGCTTCAATTTTTGCTAATTTTACTTATTTCAGTCAAGGCAACATTTCTCTTTTTTTTTCATGTAATATGTAATAATCAGATTAATCACAGCACTCCAGTCAAGAGCTCATTATAATATTCAGTGGATGATGCGTCCGAGTGTCTCGGCCAATCACAGGCTGCCGTGCCGTTTCTCTTCTCTCAGGAGAGGGTTTGCGTTCTCGGCACACTTGAGTGAACGATGCGGGCCTTTATTAGGATGCTTAAAACTCAACAGATTCAAGAAACACAAGTTGAACGGATGGTGTGTTTATGTCATTTCTGTTCAACTTTAATTTTTAACAGCACTTTGAAAGTGCTCTAAAAACAAATACAGTGATGAAACATATATTTGCACAATCTAACAAAACTCACAATTTAATTTAATTTAGCACTTTTATCCAGGTGTTTGAAGCCAGAAGATATAGGAAGCGCTCAGGCACAGTCGTAAACAAGCGTTCCTCCAGGATCATGAACAGAGAGTGATCCGGCCGAGTGTTTCAGAGAGCAGGGTCAGGCACTCTTCACTGCAGCAACACAGGAAACAGGAAGTTGTGCATGTGACACAGACATGAAACCCGTTAGATCTATGACAGAGATTGACACACACGCACACTAACCCCTCAGTTTAGGTCCACAGTGACACGAGTCCCCATGATGAGTCTGTGTGCATTCAGGTGTAAGTCCCACTGGGAAAACATGTACACACACACACTCAACTGGTTAACTATCTTTGTGGGGACTCTCCATAGACGTAATGTTTTTTATACTGTACAAACTGTATATCCTCTCCTACACTAACGCTACCTATCTCACACACACACACACTACACACACTATCCCAACCCCATCACACACACACACACACACACACACACACTAACCCGACCCCTCTAACCCAACCCATCACACACAACTTTCTGCATTTTTACATGTTCACACACACACACACACACACACACACACACAGATGCAGCGCCATCATGCGGCCGCGTGACGTGACTATCTCTGTTCTGAATGTCTCTTGTTCACTGAGAGATATGATTTTTTTTTTAAGTATATTATTTAAATTATCTCAACAAGCTCTTACCGTTTTTGCCTTTCCTGATGCGTTGCGTGTGTGCAGAAAATCCGCGGGATGCATTTCATGGTTAACCAGAGATCTAGATAAAGCTGAATCTATTTAGCCAACACACACACACACACACACGCACACAAGTAGAAAAGGTTCAAGAAATCCGTTAAGCGCTTCATTTATAGAACCTTCACGGGATCAGGCTATATTACAATTATGAATTCAGTTTTGATTAATTAGTAGGTAGGCATATTATTTTAATTATTTTTTTTAAAACATGACTAGAAAAAAAGACATACACTTAACTTTTTTTCTAAAGGCCGTTATTCAAGGACGATTACTATAATAGCTATAACGATTCTAAAAATAGTTAATAAAGAATAGCAGAGTCCACATCACAGTTATAACGATAACAGCACAGTGAGATATCACGTTTTTTTTTGTGCTTTTTTTCAGCTGATCAACGTTTTGAAAATTTGACTGCCAATCAGAATCCATCCCGCTTTTACAAGCTCGAGCATTTAAAGCTGCAGCACATAAAATACAATAACACTATTGTCCGTTGATGTGGACGCTAATATAATTATCGTTATATTTAAAGTCCAGTTCACACAAAGGATTTATAAAACGATATATTTATAAAAAACTACTGTAAATATAAAAGAATAGCAGAGTCTGCAGCACAACTTCTACTGATAACTTCACAGTGCCATTGGACGATTTTTTTTTTTTTTTTTTTTTTTTGCGGCAAACATTGACAACCAATCAGAATCCGTCCTTCATTAAAGGCTCAAGCATTTAAAGCGACAGAGGACAAAACTGCAGCACGAGGTAATAAACAGAACAATATCAATACAGGTTATCATTAATAGTTGTCTTTATAGTTATTGTTCTTTGTGTGAATAGGTCTTAAAGGATTAGTTCACCCAAAAAGGAAAATAATCCCATAATTGACTCACCCGCAAGCCATCCTAGGTGTTGCCAACGTGACTTTCATCTTTCAGCCAAACACAACCAGATCTATGTAAAAAAATACCCTAGCTCTTCCGACCTTTATAATGGGAGTGAATGGGAGTTGAAGCCCAAAGAAAGAGATTGTATTGCTCAGAGCATTCAACACTTTTTTTTTTTTTTTTTTGGACAAATTTAACACAACGGCTGAATGTCAAGTGTTGTGAATCTGCGGCTGATCCCAAACAACACAAGTGTCCATCAGCTCTTGTGATAGTGAAACTAATTTTAGCCGGGTGTTAAAGGGTATAGAGAGGGAAACAGGGAAAATAGAGGCATGTGGTATGGGTGTGAGTGTGTGTGTGTGTGTGTGTGTGTGTGTGTGTGTGTGTGTGTGTGATCATCATAGGTGCCCTTTAGGTCCGAACTTAAATGCACTCTCACATTTCCCCCTTTAATTCAACCCTGACCTTTCATTCAAGTCTGGAGGTGGACTAGGGAGAGTCTGCGTGTTTCTACACCTCCGCTGAAAGGAAAAGACAGTCAATAATCATTGTTCTCTCCTGTTTCTTTAATCCCAGATCTATCCATATCTGACTCTTATGGAAGCTGGTTTCCGCCACAGAATAAAAAAAAAGGTGGTTGCAACTTTTTATCTCGCAATTCTGACTTGTACAAAGCAATAGGGAGATATAAAGTCAGAATCGCATAATATAAAGTCGCAATTGTGTGTTATAAAGTCACGCAATTAAATAATTGTGAGATATAAAGTCGCAATTCTGAGGAAAAAAGTCAATTTTGAGTTTACATCAAGCAATTCGGACTTTCTATCTCTGAATTTTGAGTAAACTCGCAATTGTGAGATAAAAGTCAGAATTGTCTTTTAAAATGTTTAATTCTGTGGCGGAAACAGACTTGCATTAAAAAATATATATATCTTTAAACTTTATGCAATTGCAATACCATTGTATTCCTTTGACTATGTTAACTGAGTTTGTTCTTAACATTAATCGATTTGTAAGGAACGATAGAATCGTTTGTATGGAAAACTCTGTTCTTTATTTGGTTGAATGTGCTATTGCACAAATTAAGTTCAATGAGTACAGATATCTTGAAAATGTGAGTTATTGTCTTTCAACTAAACTTTGCAAGTCCAGGTTACCTGAAATAATTTGTTGGGTCAACTATTTTAACTATGTCAACTAAACTTTTTAAGTTGAAATTACTTATAAGATTAAGTAAATAAAACTTTACTCAGTCAAAGCAAAAATAAAAAGCAAAAATTGAAGTTGAGTGAACAAACTTTTTTTTACAGTGTAGAACAGCCATATTATCATACTTCATGCATCTGTTAAAATGTTGCTCATTTGCACATATAATAATATTAATGCTTTTAAAGTTATGCTATGTAGGCCGACCTGTTCGTAAACGTTTGACATTGGATGAATGGAATTTAGGATAAAATCTGATCATAGATGTGTTTTGTAAATTAGGTTTTTATGCAACATTTGATTAACTGTGCAGTCATTTAAATAGCATTGACCTTCAGACGATCTGAAACCCAAAGCCATGCTTTCGAATGACCTCTTGACCTCATGATCAAACAGGCCTTTTGTTTACAGTACAACCATATGACTTAAACTTTATTAACTTTATAAAATCATACTGATTTTGCAGTATGCAGTTGCGTGTGTTAATTTTCAGTATGTGTAGAATACAAATACCAAGATTTGCCGTGTTTAACCAGAGGAATAAACCTGTTGTTTATAGTTACAAACTGCATTATATTTAACATGTGTCTAAATAACAGGCACTCATAGCACACACTCTTCAGTGTCCAGTTACGAAATATACAATCCAACCCAAACATAGCCAGAATAAGTGACCGTTAATCTAGAAATGGCAAGATTGATCTGGTTGAATGTCAAACATTGGCACTACAACTACATTAGCTGCTTAATTTAATGCGTTATTGCCTGATGTGTGTATGTGTTCAGGGTCTGTCCTGTATATAAAGCCTGATGTGGAGTTATTATATAAATATAACAGTGCCAGGGCAAATTACAATAAATGAATTAAAATAAGAGCGTCATGGTTTCTAATGTCATTCAAAGCAGACGCATATCGTTTAGTTAAACGAGTGATACATTACAAAAAACAAGACATGAACAATAAACAACAATGAGGGTTACAAGACAAAACAACAAAGAATATCAAATTATCTTAAATGTTTTACACCATGACCGAGTCTTACATGCTTTAGAGTTTTTGGATTTCCTCATCCAAACTCGTTCTTAAAAATAAAAAAAATTTCTTTGAAAATTTACATTTGTGAATATAAAATTCAGCAAGAAAAAGTAGTAAATTAAAACCAAGAAGGGTCTAATTTCAGAAAGTCAAAAAACAAAGCTTGAAAAATCCACCCCAAATAGCTACTTTCCCAAAACAAATGGATTAGAAAACTTTATTAATCTCTATAAGAGGAAACTCATTTGCCACCATTGTACATTACAATTACAAACACTACAAATAGACAATTAAACATTCAAAACAACAACAATCAGTACAAAAAAATGACACAACTTCTAAATCTCTCTGAACCCTGAGGAGTTGCTAAATAAGAGATTAAGTGTCTCTTCAAACTGATGACAATTACAATTTATATTGAGTTACTCTGTGTTGTAATATAGCCTGTGTCCTGAAACACTCGCGCGCTCTGTAATGTTCGGTGTTTTTAGACGCTCCCTAAGCTTTTCCCATATACGGGGACGTAGTTTAGAGACCGTCTATAAATTGCGGTGTTGCACTATCATTGTTCATTCCCACCCTGTCAAACGCCGAGACTGACACCGACGCGAATCGCCCTCAGGTAAACGCGCACGCATTTCACTGGGACTGTGTTTTTTCAGGCTTTCTTGGCACTTTGTTTTGCGGTATCTAACGGGCGCGTGCACGAGTTCTGCAAAAGTGCGTTGAAGTCTAATGTGGACTTACTTCCTGATTGGGGAGCAGCTGATCTGAGATCAGCTCTAATGACCGATCTCGCGGTCGTTATTTGCCTCGTCTTCTGATCTGGGACCTGTAGCTCTTTAATTTTAAACTTTACTCAGCCTGAGAGTTGGATCAGTGAGTAAGTTTGCTGTAAGGGGATATGTTGTGTTATGTGGAGACTGTAGATGAACGCCGAGTTTGTTAAACCGGAGCAGATTTAAGTCCTTCTTTCTGTAGTGAATGACCTTCACGCTTCCGGTAGCACGATATCTATGGGTAGCACCACCACAGGTTCTCCGGTTCCAGATCCGAGACGTTTCGGTTAAAGTCATGTTCTACGGGGACGATTTAACATCATGACCAATAAACGACACACGATGCACAATTATTATATTTACGAAAAAAAAGTATATAAAAGTTAAATTTCGGGTAAAGTCCACTCGGAATATTGCGTCATTAGGGGGTTATTTAATAACTAATTGTTGCGTCAATGTGCACGCGCTTATAGATAGTTAGGTTTGCTTGATGATCACGTGCCACACGGTCGAGGGCAGCTCCGCGCGCTCGATAAAATGCTGTGCTGTGATTGGTGATTTTATGCTCTCGCAGACAAACTGAGAACTTTAAAAAGGCAGAAGAATAGGCTAAAGACATGAATGATTACGATAAAAAGCACCAAAATCTTAATAAAAAATTAAATGATTGATACCTGATCTGATAGTTTTAAAAATGTAAACTTTGCTTTATCTCAGATGAAAATTCAGGTAAAAATGAGTGGACCCAAATAGAACATTGATGGACGCTTGTTTCTGCCACGGAATACAAATATATAACGTTACATTTACGATAGTTTCTCACAATTCTGACGTATTTTTTGCAATAGTGAGTTTCTCCTAACAGTTCTGAGAAAGCTAAGCGTTATACAGTCTTGTTTACTTGTTTACATATTTATTGCACCACTAATCATCAAATTTCAGGAGAAAAAACCTGCATCACTGGCATCAAAATGTGTGTGTGTGTGTGTGTGTGTGTATGTGGGTTACGGCTGCATACATTGCTCAAATACAAAGGTCAGAATGTTTTGCACAAAGGTCAGGGTTTGGCAGGGCTTTGTAAAGGTCATATAGAGTCGTCGAGGTATGACTGAGATTACACACACACACACACACACACACGCGCACGCACACTCACTCCAGAGGTGTTTTCTGTCTTCTACTGTAGCCGCTCTATTAATAGCATGAAACTTCAGACTGTATCAGACAGCTGCGGCGCGTGTGTGTGTACAGTGTTTTAAGGTTTGTGCAGAGGTCTACTTAACTCATTTCACCAATTTAATTTTTTTTTACTCCTAAAAATGGTTTTCTCTATCAATTTGGTGACTGTATTAAATATGCTATCCATTAATCCAAACAAACTATCCTTTATTTGTTAAGCACAGAAATGAATAAGCTAAACATTCAGAGTGAGTACAATACACTCACACACTCGCACTGAAATGAATGAGTCTGACTAGGTATTACTGCAAGAATGATGCTTTTCAAAAAGTGTACCAAACTTTGACAAATAATAGTCTGATGTCTAAACCAATAGAAGTGCATAATTTGTGTGGCTACTTCAGGGTAATGACTTCTGTGTCATTTAAGAAACGTTCTTCCTGTTCCCAGTCAAATGACCCCGAGTAGCAAATGTGACCCTTTGCCGGACCTTGCTTTGGATGGTTAAAATCTTTAATGTTGTTTTGTGTCTCTCTCAGGATGTCCATCAGCAAGATTCATGCTCGTGAAATCCTCGACTCCAGAGGAAACCCCACTGTTGAAGTCGACCTTTACACAACCAAAGGTAAAATGCTGTTTTAGTATCATTGTATCGATGCTACACTGTTGTCATTATTTTGAAATAATTTTATGTTTTCGGCAACACCCTAGTATTCAAATTAACCAATCAGTAATACCATTGATCAGGTCATGAACATTGTTATTATGTTTTGATTGATACTGTGAAGCTGCTTTTGCTGTTGTGAAAACCGCTATATAAATATACTTGACTCGACTCAATAGACTGGCAAGTAGATTAATAATCTTTTGACGTTCAGGCTTTTTATTTATTTATTTTAACTTAAATTACTTTAATTCACAGTTTGTCTTGAGTGTGTGTGATGGTTGACCGTTTCAGGTCGTTTCCGGGCGGCTGTTCCCAGCGGCGCTTCCACTGGAGTTCATGAGGCTCTGGAGCTCCGGGATGGAGACAAAACACGTTACCTGGGCAAAGGTACACACACACACACACACACACACACACACACACACACACACACACAGCCCATTCATTACACACAAAGAAAAATATTAATGTGTGTGTGTGTGTTAAGGTACCCAGAAGGCCGTGGACCATGTGAACAAGGATATCGCTCCCAAACTGATTGAGAAGGTGAGATCATGAATTACATTTCTCATATTTTAATAATCATTTTTTGAAAGCTCACTTTAATTCATCCTTGGAAAAGTTACAATGGAACTTCAAATGTGGAACTCATAAGCATTTATAACACGCAAATTATTTTGTGAAAATATTTTTAATTTTATATATATATATATATATAAGTTCTGCATTTGCTTTGCACTAAACTTAGTTTGTCGTGATGGTTTTTGGTATCATATTTCTATAAATAATATTGGCTTCCAACCTAATACAGCCTTAATCCTCATAGTATTTAATATGTACATTTGTATTATGTCTAATTTGGGTAATTAAACTAATGAAATGTTCCATTTACCTGATAAATAATGTTCACATTTATTTGATTCATCCCATCATAATTATCAGAGCGCATATCCGCCATCTGCTGGCCACTATGGGCTCTGACCGGTCACCAGAGGACCGAATATGAGATTTATCTTGTTTTCTGTTTCAACTTCTAGAAATGTAGATTTTTACTGTAGTGGAGTTTTGAAATGAAGAAATGCACTCATTACACCTCTAAATGACCCAATTTTTGTTACTTCTACAGTGAAATTATTTTTATATTTTACTTTTAAAGTTACTCTTACTGTTCCCAAAAATGACTGCGAAAAGCAGATGTGTTTTCATCTCATTGACCTGATTCTCCCATCATGCTTGTGTCCATGTGCAGAAGTTCAGCGTCGTTGACCAGGAGAAAATTGACAAGTTTATGTTGGAACTCGACGGAACTGAGAACAAATGTAAATATCACACACACACACACACACACACACACACTTATGCCCACGCCCACGGACACCCATACAAAACTCACACAAACACTTATGCTAATGCATACACATTTATACAAATACACACATTTATGCTCATACGCACACACAAACACATACACACACTCACTCACACATTTTAAAAGGTGTCATGAATTAGTCACACACTCTCCCCCACAGCTCAGTTTGGGGCGAACGCTATCCTGGGTGTGAGTCTGGCGGTGTGTAAGGCCGGCGCGGCTGAGAAGGGTGTGCCGCTGTACCGCCACATCGCAGACCTCGCGGGAAACAAAGACGTCATCCTCCCCGTACCCGTACGTATTATTATTATTATTATTATTAGTAGTAGTTTAATATTATTATTTGTATAGCTGTACTCCTACTTGGAATTAGTTTTTATTTTTATATTTTCAGGTTTTATTTAAATTTTAGTTTTCTGCTTTTCATGTTTTTTTTTTTTTTTTTTTTTTAAATATTTATTTATTTATTTATTTTTTATTAGTTTTCATTAGTGTTAAGTAGTATTGGGCGGTATGACATAAAATATATATATTTTTTTTCAAAATTATCTGAAATTATTCATAATATGAATTAATGACTTTAGTTTTTCAAGCATGATTGTGTTAACCACATTTTCTATTGATTGAGAGGAAATACTGTAGTTGAATGGCTTACTGTCCTATTTTTCTGTCATGACTGAGTGAATATTGTAGACAATTTTCCACACAATATTAGTATTAATAGAGGTTTGCAAGGCCCCACAAAATGATGCTGTTTACAAAGAGCTGCCAGCAGGAGGCGCTCTAATAAACACTGTTTTATCTGGACATATTCAATGAAAATAACATCGAATCTCTTCTAAGCACCGTCAGTTCTCTTCAATATATATAAAAACACCTGCGCTGCATTTTGACTGTGAAATTATACATTTTATTCATTCAAAGATAATTTATTTAACGATTTGTGGCGGGCGGTGTTTATGGTGAACCAATGTATGGGAAACGCCAATTATAGTTTATCCTCCATCTTCATCGTCTGGCTTAACACACACACACACACGCGCACACACAGCTGAGCATCACCAGTGTAACAGTGAAAAGACCCTCTCAAACAGTGTCGCGCCGCGTTCCCAACGTTGTTAAATTGACACAATTAAAAAGCGATGTATTGCGGTTTATTAAATTCATAGCATAACAAATGAACTCCGGTATCCCGCCCAGCACTCTCCCCGCTCTCATCCCTCTCTTCTCCTTCAGGCGTTTAACGTCATCAACGGAGGCTCTCACGCCGGGAACAAGCTGGCCATGCAGGAGTTCATGATCCTCCCTGTGGGAGCCAAGAACTTCCACGAGGCCATGAGGATCGGCGCCGAGGTGTACCACAACCTGAAGAACGTCATCAAAGCCAAATACGGCAAAGACGCCACCAATGTGGGAGACGAGGGCGGCTTCGCACCCAACATCCTTGAGAACAACGAGGGTATGAGTTATTGCATGAGTTTAAGTGTGCTGAAAAGTAAAGCCAAAGTGTCTTGATCTCCCCCCGGTGGCTGGTCCCAGTATAGCTCATAAACCCAGAGTCTCGATTGCCCCCAGTGGCTGGTCCCAGTATAGCTAATAAACCCAGTTTCTCGATCGCCCCCCGGTGGCTGGTCCCTGTATAGCTCAAACCCAGAGTCTCGATCACCCCCCGGTGGCTGGTCCCAGTATAGCACATAAATCCAACGTCTCGATCGCCCCCCTAGTGACTAGTCCCAGTATAGCTCAAGAAACCCAGCGTCTCGATCGCCCTCCGGTGGCTGGTCCCAGTATAGCACAAACCCAGCGTCTCGATTGCCCCCTGTGGCTGGTCCCAGTATAGCTCATAAATCCAGCGTATCGATCGCCCATCCGATATTTATTTATTTATTTATTTATTTATATAAGTTTTCAGTAGTGTTGGGCGGTATGACCCAAAATGTATATCATAGTTTTTTGGTTTTTTTTCTTTCAAAATTCTGAAATTATTCAGAATATGAATTAAACCCAGTGTCTCGATAGCCCCCCAGGTGGCTGGTCCCAGTATAGCTCATAATCCCAGCATCTTGATCACCCCCCCAGTGGCTGGTCTCAGTATATATATCCCTGTATTTTTTATATATATATATATATATATATATATATATATATATATATATATATATATATATATATATATATATATATATAAGGTTTAAATGTTCTCTAATAAAGATGCATTTCCGTAGCTCTCGAGCTGTTGAAATCCGCCATCGAGAAGGCCGGCTATCCTGATAAGATCATCATCGGGATGGATGTTGCAGCATCAGAGTTCTTCAGGAGTGGAAAATATGATCTGGACTTCAAATCACCCGACGACCCGAAGCGCCACATCACTGGAGAACAGCTGGGAGATCTGTACAAGAGCTTCATCAAGAACTACCCAGGTACACACACACACTAGCACACACACTCTCCACACTCAAACTCACACACTTAATCACTTGCATAGACGCATTTATTCACACAGTGTCTCACACGCATGCACACATATGAATGAGTTAGTAAATGGGTGAATGTGAGGCAAAATGTAAAGCGCTTTGGTGGCCATTGGGTCTATGAAAGCGCTATATAAATGCAGTCCATTTACCTTTTACTCACTCATTCACACACAACAGATCTGTTTATGTGGGGTTTTTTCTTTTTTCCTGCAGTTCAGTCCATTGAGGATCCGTTTGACCAGGACGACTGGGAGAACTGGACCAAGTTTACAGGATCTGTGGACATCCAGGTGGTGGGAGATGATCTGACCGTGACGAACCCCAAACGCATCCAGCAGGCGTGCGAGAAGAAAGCCTGCAACTGCCTCCTGCTTAAAGTCAACCAGATCGGCTCGGTCACCGAGTCCATCCAGGCGTGAGTATACAGCACAGCCTCCTCGCGGAGCTGCGCCACAGGGCCCATTACAGCCTATTATTATTAAGCTCAATTCAGTTCAATAAACAGGTCAATGTTGCACAATTCATGAATTAATTAAATTCAGTTAAATGGTAATTCAGTTCAATAACTAGTCCCAGTATAGCTCAAACCCAGAGTCTCGATCGCCCCCCGATGGCTGGTCCCAGTATAGCTCATAAACCCAGAGTCTTGATTGCCCCCCGGTGGCTGGTCCCAGTATAGCACAAACCCAGCGTCTTGATTAAATGGTAATTCAGTTCAATAACTAGTCCCAGTATAGCTCAAACCCAGAGTCTCGATCGCCCCCCGATGGCTGGTCCCAGTATAGCTCATAAACCCAGAGTCTCGATCGCCCCCCGATGGCTGGTCCCAGTATAGCTCATAAACCCAGAGTCTCGATCGCCCCCCAGTGGCTGGTCCCAGTATAACTCAAACCCAGAGTCTCGATCGCCCCCCGATGGCTGGTCCCAGTATAACTCAAACCCAGAGTCTCGATCGCCCCCCGATGGCTGGTCCCAGTATAGCTCATAAACCCAGAGTCTCGATCGCCCCCCAGTGGCTGGTCCCAGTATAACTCAAACCCAGAGTCTCGATCGCCCCCCAGTGGCTGGTCCCAGTATAACTCAAACCCAGAGTCTCGATCGCCCCCCGATGGCTGGTCCCAGTATAACTCAAACCCAGAGTCTCGATCGCCCCCCGATGGCTGGTCCCAGTATAGCTCATAAACCCAGAGTCTCGATCGCCCCCCAGTGGCTGGTCCCAGTATAACTCAAACCCAGAGTCTCGATCGCCCCCCAGTGGCTGGTCCCAGTATAACTCAAACCCAGAGTCTCGATCGCCCCCCGGTGGCTGGTCCCAGTATAGCTCATTAACCCAGAGTCTCGATCGCCCCCCCGGTGGCTGGTCCCACTATAGCACAAACCCAGCGTCTTGATTAAATGGTAATTCAGTTCAATAACAGTGTAAATGTTGAAAAAATAATTATCATCTGTTGTAAAGCAGTTCAATAGTGTCATTCAGATCAAGATGTCAATCAGTTCAATAAATGTCAATGCTGAATTTAGTCAATTATGAAATGTTTCCGTTCATTGTCAGTTCAGTAACCGTGTCAATGTTGCAAAATTGATTAAATTCAGTTTAATTTAATTCCTCAGTAATGAAAAGACTTGAATTTTGTAGAACTAGTCTGCTATGCAAGAGAAACTGAATTAAAGTGTCATTAAGTTGAGTTTGTTCTGTTTGATCAGTGTTCAACTCTGTCGGTGTTGCAAAACTCGATTGAACTGCTCACTTTTACTGTGTGTGTGTGTGTGTGTGCAGTTGTAAGCTGGCTCAGTCTAATGGTTGGGGTGTGATGGTGAGCCATCGCTCCGGGGAGACCGAGGACACCTTCATCGCTGACCTGGTGGTCGGGCTCTGCACAGGACAGGTACACGAAAGCATCACACGGCGAAAACAAATGCATTCTTGGGTCATGAATGTTCTGCCACACTAACGCATCTCCTCATGTGATCAGATCAAGACCGGCGCCCCCTGCAGATCAGAGCGTTTGGCAAAGTACAACCAGCTGATGAGGTCAGCGATGACATCATTATACACCTCACAAATCAGTGTGTGTGTGTGTGTGCCAGACTCATCTGTGTTTGTGTTTGTGTGTTCAACAGGATCGAGGAAGAGCTCGGTGACAAGGCCAAGTTTGCAGGCAAAGACTACCGTCACCCAAAACTCTGAACGTCCACCTTCCTCCAGCTGTACTTTTTTGAAACGAGTAAATAAAAGAAATAAAAAAAGTGAAATGGACTGTCAGTGCGTTATTGACATGAACCGTCAGAACTTCAACTCTTCATCTTTCTCAGTGTAATCCTGTAAATTAGTATTAATTTACATAAACTTGCATTAATACTAACACTTCTATTATCTATATAAAAAACAAAACCGTACATGTACTGTGTTAGATTAAACTGGGAAGGGTCACAGCACTGGCATATTGTTAGTTTCACTGCTTCTATTCTCATTTGTTGGATAAACATCTGCAAAAAGGCTGCTGCATGGAAAGGGGCGGGACATTTCCCAAACGTGCTCGACCAATCACAAAACACTGCTCCAACTGACCAATCAGAGCACAGTGTGCTTTTCAGAAGGAGGGGCTTCCCGTACACCGTTGTAACTCGCCGTATATGATTAAAGATAAGTAGATGTGAAGTGGTTCCACAGTCTCTTGCCGCAGTAATGAACTATAAATAGGATTTAAATCATTTTTTTTAAATTCATTTATAATAAGTTTGTTTACTTTAAAATTATTTGTCTTCGATTTTTGAGTGCTACGCTGCAAAAAATGATTTTCTTACTTAGTTTTGTCTTGTTTTCAGTCCAAATATCAAACATATTTCTTATATCAAGATTGAAAGTAGTAATTAAGTCTTGTTTTCTGGGGGAATTAATCAAATTCTGGGCGAGTAAAATAATGTTTCTGTTTGATTTAAAATTATTTTTCTCACTCCATTGGCAGATAATTTTGCTTTTTTTTTTTAAGCATCAACTCACTTAATTTTGATTAATTATCCAGAAAACAGGACATAATATCTTATATCATTTTACTCATCTAGTAAATGCATCTTGATTTAAGAGTTTTTGAATCTTTGGACTGGAATCAAGACAAAAATACTGCGTAAGAAAAGCATGTTTTGAGTGCCAGGCACACACTTCTCAACATCCAATGAACAGCCGATGCACAGAACCAAGTCTCGCCTTGTCTTCTAGATAATCTGTTATTTGTCAGGATGCGGGAGAATGTGGCGAATGAATGTCCTCCATGAGCCTGCGCCGCTGACGTCAGAGAGCTGGAGGCTTCGGGTCTCGGGGCGAGAGTTGCTCGGCGACGATCATCAGGCCGAAAGCGTTTCAGCCCGACATCCGAGAAACACACAACCGTGTGTGTCATATTAGCATGCGTGAGTATGATGTAGTGCCCAGGGGTCAGAGGTCAGGCTGTCGTTGGCTGAGCTGTGATGTTTGCGTCAGAGAGAGACACTTTCACACACTCTTCTGTGTTTTTGAGTCTCTAAAACGCTTTTAAACAGCGAGATTTTGCAATAGAGGTTTTTTTTTTTCATGTTACAGTCAAAGTGAATTTTATTTTAAAATATCTAAAAAAAAAATAGGCTTGGTAAAATACTAGTCAAAAGTGTTGAATGATTATTAGGCCTACTATTTTATGATTTTCAAATAAATATTTTTTAAGGCTGCATTTATTTGATCAAAACTACAGTGATTTTATATATATTAGAATGTAAATCCTCTGTTTTCTGTGATAAAGCTGAATTTTCAGCATCATTACTCCAGGCTTCAGTGTCACATGTGATCACTCTAGTCTAATATGATGAGCTGATGCTCTTTTATTATTGGTGCTTATTAATAACATTCTTATTATCATACATTTTGAATATTCTTAAAGGCAAATTTTTGGTTTTGTATCTCAGTTTTCACTGTTTTCAACACTGATAATAATCATAAATGCTTCTTGACCATCAGATCCTCATATTACAGTGATTTGTGAAGGATCATGTGACACTGGAGTAATGATGCTGAACATTCAGGAATAAATTACACTTTAATACATAGAAAATACGTGTGTTTTAGATGAAATAAATGCAGCTGTGGAGACGATGTTGTTCCCAGGTATGGTTGTGTGTGTTGCGTGTGTCTGTCGGTCGGTCCGGTGGGTGAAAGGCCCGTGACCCGTGGTCATCGCTACGGAAACACTCATCTGACGCCGAACTATTGTGTCTGCGCTCTCACAGGAGGAAATAGTTACTGAGCGCCGCCCGTTTCCAGGGGGAACTTTTATAGGGGGCGGAACCTGAAAGGGTCAGAGGTCACATCAGCCTGTTACTGTGAAGAGTGATGAGCTATAAAGAGGCCGACGATTAAACGCGACACAAAGCGCAAAAATGTGAGCGTGCGTGTGACATGTTCATCCTGAAGTGAAAGAGTTGGTGTGTAATCAGCTGGAGAAATGAGAATCTGTGCTCAGTGTGGAGGCCGTGACGTGTGTGAGGGGCGGGGCGTCGCTGCGGCAACCGTTAGCGATGTGTGACATCACAGCGATGTTTCTTAAAAGGCCGGGCGTTGCACCGGCTCCGACAGAGACCCGTCCTGAAGACGTACAGGGCAGAACCCGAGCAGAAAGCACCGGACAGATATTTACTTCTCTTTAAAAACAAGGATGGCTTTTTCATCTCCTCTAAACTTTACCTCCTCTCTTCATCCTGCTCTCCTCGTGTTTCTCATCATCACCGTGACAACGCAGATAGAGGGACGGCCATCGCCACGCCAATCAGACGCACAGGTGAGGACCAATCGCGTGAGTTTGGGGGCGGGACTAGCTTGACTGATGGATGATGACAGTTCGGTGTTTGGGAAACCTGTTTGATAACAGACATTGCTTGTGTGATAATGATTCGGATCATTACATGCTGTATAATGCCATTACTTTTTAAAAATAGTAGCAATATTGAGGATAAACAGCTCAAACAGTCGTGCACTAGATTGTTGTCACATGACGTCATAATTGTTGCATGTTTAGTAATTCGCGACAGTCGGTTCTGAAGTAAATCTTCATCTTCTGAATGAAAACTGATAAACAGTTAAAGACCGTGAGGTTGTTAATTAATGTTATTTGCTTTAATTGAGGTCATCTAATCACATAATTTAAAGTCCCTCTGTAATCAATCATTTTATCCATTGAAAACTCATCTTTGATCACCAAAATTGCATATTTAACCTTTTTTTTTCTTCATGCCTTTAAATATCTTGAATGTAACTCGACACCCTTGCCTCATTTAGTATACGCGGTTCTATGAATATGCAAATGAGCCCTGTCTCCACTCACTCACTCACTCCCTCAGAGATCCACTGGTTGACGATCACATGTTGATCTGATTGGTTACAAGGTCGTTTGTGACGTCAGCGATTTCACACCGTGTTTTTGAGACTGTCTTTGGTTCACTGCAGTTTTAATACTCAGCAATGCTGTCCACTTATCAACTTACACATGGTTTGTCTTAAAGCGTATTAAAAACACAGCATACACACATAAACAACATTAAAAGCTGGATTTACACCACAGGGACTTTAATTTATTTTTTTTAAATAATCATGTTCATTTAGCAGTGGAATTCCTGATGGAAAAAATACATTCACATTCTCAAACTACTCAAATATGTGTCTGCATAATATGCTAATTGTTTCTACATTGGCTAATGTATAATCAACATCTTTACATTAATAATTTTATATTTAATTTGATTATTGAATTGCATCTCAAAGTAATGAACAAACCAGTGAAGTTTTAAATAATGTTATCAAAACATTAGCACAAAAACATAATTATCCATTGTTCAATAATGAAATGTTTTTTCCTGAAACGTGTTTCAGGATTTTTATTCAACAGTAATGTTCCCATTATATTTTATTCAATTTGTTTAATGTTAATATTAAAATAATATCATCACAACAGTAAAGTTGCAGAAGAAGGGCCTTTCCTGCGAGCAAAAAGCAAGAGCACGGAGGAAATGTGATATTAAACACTGTGGTTTTTTTAACACTTCATCGAGACAATATTAACACACCAATATTTTAATGGAAACGTTAGCAAAAGTGTTCTTAGAAAACATTTATGTTGGCTGGGTTAAAGCCGTTAAGTTTTGAGTCAGATTTTCAAACAATCTTTAGTTTCAAATCCAAGTTTGTAGTGATTCTTCTCGTAGGTTGGCTTGGTTATGTAAAGGATAAATAATGTGGAATTTTGCCAGCATTGACAATTTAAAACTAATATTGACGTTTGGAGCGCGATATTTGACCGGAAGTGTAACATATTTGCGGTTATTTTCCTCAGTCACGGTTCGTTAGATCTAGCATTCTGTTCGCTTTGAATCGGAGAAGTGCGTAAGAGTAGCCTACATTTATTTGAATGAACGAATAATATTAAAAATTATCTGAATTTATTATCGCGATACCTAATAAACAGAAAGAGAGAGAGAGAGAGATGTACGAATTACCTGCAAGTAGCAGTTCAGCAGCAACGGTTTTATTGTACAGCTTCCAGCCAATCAGAATCGAGTATTCAGACAGACCAGAGAAACTCCTAACAGAAATTTTAAAATCCCTTATGGAAAAATTTGTCTGGTTGTCATCAAAAATATAAAATATCATTGGCTGTTTAAAGTATACTAAATAAAGTATACTACTGTTTTAATCTCTCTCTCTTTTAAATAAAAATCTAGGGTCAATTAAGTCTAGTCTAATTAAGCGCTAGTCGAGTCACACATTAGCACAGTACTCCAAATAAATAGTACATGTAGTATTGCTGCTGTCTATTTGAAAATGGACAATTTAGGTGATTCGGTCTTTAATTACACACTTAAGCTTTCATCTTTTTTAGATGAGATTTTAGATTTAAAATGCAATATTCTACTTTCTTTTTCACATTAGTAAGACATCCAGGGTTATTATTTAAATAGGGGGTGTTTACACAACATAAAAACTGAAAACGTTTTATGGTCTTTCGCCATTCGTTTACACTACAACTGTGTTTTGGGCCTGAAAACACAATCTTTTTGAAGTTTTTGAAAATTAAATCATTATCATCTCCTGTTAAAACTACAAAAAAAGAATTTGTAAAAACAGTCATGTCTAAGAGCAGAGTTTATTTTTCTTTTTACAAAAAGTGACATTGCCATCTACTGGCCTGGAATCAGAATACGCCGTTTTTAGTCGTTTTCGCGGATCCGGTTGAACGGGATCGTTTTGACAACGTTGTTGTAAAAAACGCAAAAGAAATTGTTTTCATTTTCAGTACATCGTGTTAACGTCCGTAAATGATACAGTTCGAGTAGGATTGCGCTGTACTATTTGAATCGTCAAGTTATTCCATACAGAAATTTGACAGTATAAACTGTGTGCAGGTTCTGCAGGATTTGTTTGGGCTGAAGATCGGCTCTCTTCTATTGGCTCATCCAGAGGTCATGGAGGGGTCAGCAGACTCCGCCCCCACGCTTTTGCCCCGCCCCCCGTCACACCTGTTCCTGAACGCCCTGAACCGGCCCCGGAGGCTGCAGGGCCGGATCCGGAAGGGAATGGCACGGGGGTGTTTCGGGATGAAGGTGGACCGGATCGGGGTCATCAGCGGTCTGGGATGCTAACGCACACACAGGTACTCATAAAATGATTAAAGATGTTGGATCAGGGGTGTTAGGAATGTTTCGAAACAAATCATCAGAGCTGTTAAACCAGTCCGGTATTACTCGTGAATGTTTATACATAGGCATATTTTTTGGAAATATGTCTTGAACAGCACTTGCAATGAGGTCTACAATACGGTCATGGCACCCTTTATACATATTACAGCCATTTACAATATGGGCAACTGACTCAAGGTGATCAGAGTTAGAACACATATCCATCTGAACACCAGAGGGCGTCTCACACACACAAAAACAAAGTTTTGGAGTAAAAGCATGTTATTAAATGTTGTCTTTTGTTGGACAAGAGGTTCATCAATGCTTCTCGTGTTTGGAAAGATGTCGGACGCGTGTTGCCTTTTCAAATGAACGTTATAAAGAAACTTGTACGCCGTACGTCACTGACAAGCTGCACAACTAATAATCACAGCCTTTGCGATTTCAAAATCGTGATCAGCCAAATCAGTTGAAGTGCGATTACATGTAAATTACGATTAATCGTGCAGCCCTAATATGAGCCCTCTAAAAACACAAAGTAGGATTTGTGAACAATTATGACAACCTGTTTATCATTGTGTGCTTGTTATGACTAATTTTCTGCATGTTTGTGTGTGTGTGTGCAGGTGAGCGCGAGGATCATACAGACCTTCACCTGCGAACATTACACAATCCTTCTGTTCTGATGCTGCCTCCACAAAAGCGTTCATGTTTTTTTAGCATCTGCTGGATAACAGTCAGTCCAAACGGCTGTAATTTGACCGTCTGCAACAACACGACTCACAGCTCTGGCCTTTTACACTGAACTGAACGCAGAACTTGACGTATTTGTCGTTTTAAGATGCTGAGGTTTTCTCAGCTGAGTGTGTGAGTGTGTTTGAGAGAGTGTGTGTGTGTGTGTGTGTGAGAGAGAGAAAGAGACAGAGAGTGTGTGTGAGACCTCTGGCTGATTGTCCAGTCAGTTTTGTTTATGTTGTTGACCATGTTTGACTTGACAGAACTCCTGTTCAGACATTTTTGTGAGTGGGAACTTGTTCTCAATATTTAACACAAGTTAAAACTTGTTTGTGTGATGTCCATAAATGTTATTTAACATCTAAATTAAAGGTGTTGTTGATTTTAAACCTGACTGATGCGTGTGTGTGTGTGTGTGTGTGTCACTCAACAATTAAACTGCACAGATTCCCAACAGAAAATGATCAAATGCATAATAAGTAACTGTGGGATCTGTGAATATTTATAAAACAGAGAATAAATTGTACTTAAACACTTTGTTTTATACATTGAAACAACCTAAAATCTAAATCTAAAACAGAGGGGAAACCATTATACATTTCAAAGGTTTAGGTTTCAAATATATATATTTTTTTAAAAATTATTATATAAAAAGGAAGCAGTCACATTATAGAACAAATAAACGAGGAAAGAAAAAAAAGATACAAGACAGAGGTATATGAATAAGAAAAGATTACGTATGAAAGTACTTCAATTGTTGTAGTTTTCAATTTTTTATTTAATATTTTATTTTATTCAATGCCATCCATGACAACAAGAGGTATTACATATTCTCACATTACATTAGCTAGGTTTCAAATATCTTTAAAATAACGGTTCAGTGGAGTGACGTAAGGAGGAGGCGGGGCCTGCGCCAGGGTCACGTGATACCGCTGCTGTGTAGCTCGAGCGACTGGAACGGAACCGAATCACCGCACACAAACAAACACGCTCCGCTTACCGGCCCAGCGCGATCTTCCGCCTCCCGCGACGCGTTCAGCAGCGGCAGCATCATGTCGGCGGTGCAGCGGATGAAAGTAGCAAACGAGAAACACAGCAAGACGATCACACAGAGAGGACACGTGCAGAAAACCACGGTACGCGCGCTCCCGCGGCGCACAGAGACATACCACACGCGAACACGTAAATGAAATCACAGTTTACACACTACTCATATTTACACTCACAACATCAGCAAAAATAGATGAACACTTACACATTCACCACTAACAAAAACTACAATGTCTTTTGCCATTAGTACCATAATGTCTGAAATATTTATATATCAGAAGTATGGAGTGCTGTTTGTGTCAAAAAGTGTTGACTGCTTCGTGCAATAAATTTGCCTTATTTATACTGTTACTGCTGTTGTTTATTGTGTCGTTCGTTCAGATTAGTCTTATACCTCATACAGTATGCTATTGTTCTGCTGTTAATCCATGCAGGTTTATTAATAAATAGAACATTTGGATTTTTGTCAAATGGTTGAAACTCTTCACATCCTGATGGCAATCCATAACAGAAGTGGTCTAAATATTAAAAATGTACATATATCTTTTGTGGAAGTCTCAGAACCAAAATGTTTGTCCATTCATTGAACTTGTTTCTCTGGCAGTGGCAACACGAATAAAACCAGAATAAATCTGCAGTAGTCAGGTGGTTACGTTCATTATTATTGTAATCGTATGCGAGTGTTTGGGTACCGTAATTTATTGGGCTGTCACAATCCTGTTTGATTTTTGAGAAATGAGTGTTTCATTGAATCGATTGTAAAAGACAAATCTTGATTGTGTTAATTGTGATTGCTATATTGACCAAAATAAACATATTAATGAATTTTTCCCTTAATAACTGCAGACAAGCTATTTTTTATTCACCTATTATTATGCAAATTTTGGGTTCTTGTATAAAAAACTTGAGCAAATCATTTTTTATCCAAAAAGAAGACATGCACATAAACTGCATTTACCAAACAAATCTCTTAATGCGCAAAACTCATTTGACTTTGCCTCAACAGAGGCTGTGATTGGTTACCTGGACTAACCAGCGGACCAATCGCATCGCAGCATGTCAAATGTTGGTTTGGTGATTCTGAAATCAAGTTTGCACTGTCGACATGGACGAATGTATATATTACAAAGCAGTCGACTCCTTTTTGCCACGAATGCAACCCCATACTCTGAAACCTG
>NC_142788.1:30326857-30336857 GCF_988280905.1 Pimephales promelas | reverse complement strand
AGGGTCCGGTGCTGCAGCTGAGGGGTCAGTAGCTGTAAACTACTGGCCCTGTTGGGCATCCCCTGCCCCACCACCAATCCGCCCGCCTCGCCCCCGTGGGGTCGCCCGCGCTCCCTCCTCACGTACATGGAGTGCCTGTGCGGGCGCTGCTGCGAGGAGAACGGGCTGGTGTAGCCCACGCCGTAGGGGAACTCCTGCGGAGCCGACAGAGACAGTCCCGCTCCGGGGTCGAGCGGATCCACGGGGTTCCCGTCGCTCTTCTGCCGTGACGAGGAGCGCCGGCTGGACGGCTCAACCGCGCTTCCGTCCCGTTCCAGTTTGCTCCGACGTCCCACGGCGGGACTGTGCCCCCCGTGTTGCATTGACGGGCTTCCCGGAGCCGCCAAGTTCAGGTTCATGTTCAGATCCAAGCAGCTGCTGGGGAAGTAGCGGGGCGATCCGGATGGGTCGTCCGGGTGTAGTCGCATATCGCTGAGGTTACTCACGGATTTGGCGTCGCTAAGCCCTCCGTGACTCTTAGACAAACTCAGGTACGAGGACGACCCCTTTCCGGCGGAGGACGACGACGCGTTGGATTCGCCGTATCCGTGGCGGCTCTGTTTCTCCCGGTCGCCCGTGAGCGTGCCGGTCTTGCCCTCCACGAAGGAATGGCGGTTCTGGGAGCGGGGCGTGTTCGATTTCAGGTATTTGGCGCCGGGACCGTCCGCTGGTTTGCCGAAGTCAAAATCGCCTGATTTGGATTTGGGCTCTTTGGCGTGCTGGAGGTCTTTCCCGCACGACGCCGAGCGGTTGAGCGGCTGGAAGGATTTAGGGTGCATGACTGGGCTCAGGCTGTTGGCCGACTGGACCGACCCGTTCAGGAAGGTCTCGGAGCTGGGAGGGTGGAGGTCTTCGTGCCCGTGACGGGGCAGACTGGAGCAGTCACGACTGTTTGAGCGATGGTGACTTGAACTCTTGATATTGTGACCCCTAAAAACCCATTCACACAATTAAAGAGTGACTGTAAGCAACACTAGCTAAGGACAGATATTCAATTAATAATCAGATTGATGGCTCAAGTGGACTGAAAACCTAATGTATGAATTAGAGCCGACGTACGACGCTCTACGTCCCTGGGCTGGAGGCCCAGTAGCACCGTAAACCAGCTCAATCTCTTCCATCTCAGATAGGGGTATTACTTTATTTTATTTTATTTTTACTTTTAACTGTTTTTATTTATATTGATTGCATTTACTGAATGAGCACTGTGCCACTGTTTGTCCGACTGTTACTGTACATTTTATTTTCGACACTGTATTTTATTTTTATTATTATGATTTTTTTTTATTTATTTTTTTTATTCTAAACTGTTTTAATTATTCTGACTTCTTTAATTTCTTCTATGTAAAGCACTTTGAATTGCCACTGTGTATGAAATGTGCTATATAAATAAACTTGCCTTGCCTTGCCTAGAGCCAGACCGATATATCGGCCTGCCGATATTATCGGCCGATATTAGACATTTTCCAAAATATCAATATCGGCTGTTATAATGGCCGATAAATGGATATTTAAAAAATAAAATAAAAACGGACGAAACACGCTTCAATCATCTCTCCTTGGCCTGTTATAGTGAAAATGTGCGTTTTACAATTTGCAGTATGATGTTATCTATTGCTAAATTATGACTCATCATAGACTAGCTAACGCCACTATCATCAGTGGAAGACCGCTAACGTTAACATTAATGAGCTTGGAAACCACAATGAACTTTTTCTGACTAAATAAAGTAATTATTACTGTATTTATAACTAGCATATCTCTAGTTACAGTCCCTGCATTGTAAAATGTAAGTTAGACTTGCGAGGAGTGAACATTTAGATGTAGAGAAAAAGTATCTAAGTTAGCTTTTCTTTTACACGTGTGTGAAATCCAACAATATTTAATAAAAAAAAAATATCGGCCGATATATCGGATTTTAAAACCCAAAAATATTTGTATCGGTATCGGCCTTCAAAATCCTTTATCGGTCGGGCTCTAGTATGAATGAAAACCTAGACTGAAACCTATTAAAATAGATCCCCAAATCCATTCTTTCCTTTGTTTTATTTACTCCCAATCACGGCTTGATTAACTTTTTTGCTCGCCAGCAACTGTGGCTAGTGCTTTTCCAAAGTTTTCATTTTCACCAGCCACAATATGACATTGACACCATGGGGAAAATTGCCATATAGATATTTTTAATATTATCTCATAATTTGGTAGCAGGTATATTAGGCTGCTGTCACTTTAAGACCGAATGCACGGGTCCCAATATATGCGTTTTCTCTCTTAGCTGTTTACTAAAACATAACTGAACATAACTGTGTTAATAATGTGGATGACCAACTAAACGCAGCAGAAATGTGCAGATTACAACTCGAGCACACTGTGCAATGCATTCAAATTGGCTTTCCATTTAATCTGATGTGGCCTTGATTTGCAGTATGACGAATCTAAACGAAATAAGACTTGTTATTTGATCTTGCTGCCAAAAGCTACACAAAAAAATGGTTTAAAAATGTAAAATAACTATTTTCAAGATGAAAAGTGAAGTAGGATCTAGCATCCTACTCTTTGAAATATTGCAAGGAAGTATGTCAGTGCTCCTCCTGACCTGCTGGGGGCGCTGTTGTCCAGAAGGGGCTTCCTCTTGGAGGAGCGGATGGGTGTGGGTGTGAGCGGGCCGGGACGCTCCGTCAGGCGCTGGGTCTGGAAGGCGTGATGGTTCAGACTCTGTTCTGTCAGATAGCGCTCGTTCGGGTACAACAACAACAGGTTCTGGAAGGATCAATGGTGGATCTCTCACACAAAACACTTCACAGGGACAGTCTAAATTTAGTCTAATTATTCACATTTTCATAAGCACATTATAGTTATTCTCATTAATAAAATGCACTGGAACATTTTTACTTGCAATATTTTACTATACTTTTATTGTGTTAGGGTTAGGATATATTGTAGAATGTAATCAAACATTTATATATTACAATTTTACTATAAAAATGTAATATAAAAACGCTTAAATTGTAATATAAATGAAATGAGATTGTAATGTAGACTCATGCATTTACTTAAAGCGGCTTTGAAATGATGTGAAAAGCGCCACATAAATAAATGTGAATTGAAAGGAACAAATTTAACTAAAGGCAGAACAACCACTGCTACATGGGATAGAAATACTCAAAATATTAATAATTATATATATATATATATATATATATATATATACTGTATATATATTCTTACATTATTAATGTGAAAAATGTGTCTGCTTTTCATTAATAAAATGTAGGGTTTTATAATATATATTATACAAAAAATGCATAAATATCTTAATCCTAAATATATATATATATATATATATATATATATATATATAATTACTGAACTTAAATATACAAGTTTGATAAAAATGATCATTTTAGAAGAAAATGTCAAATGGCACTTAGAGGCTTTTGCATCTGAACTCTTCATATATATATATATACTGTATACAAACATATATATTAAAAACATAAAAATAAGGTCACAAAGATATATATATATATATATATATATATTTAAGATTAAGATATTTATGCATTTAAATATGTTTCTTAGTAAATTTAATTTTGAGTTGTTTTCTTCATTATTATTGTTTTCATTATTGTTTTCAGTCATATTCTCAAGTGTTTTTCTCATTATTCTAATATAGTATATAGTATAATCTAGGATAAATATAAATAAAATATTGCAAAACAATAATTTTAATTAAATCAACATACAATTAAATGCATCACATTATAGAAATGACAAAAGCATTTGTTTCAATTCCATGTCAAGATGCAAAAATACATAATGGTTCTAAAATCAGGTTTAAAGATGTGTATTAGTATATATATATTGTATATTACCCAACACACATCTATTAATATCCTCGAGAGGAAAGAACACAAGAACACACCGCTCGTATTATTACCATCATGTCCTAAACCTCATTTGTTGATGATATTTGTTGTACTCATGACTCATGGTTTATTAAAGCGACCGACACGGGTTTCAGGAGGAGAGTTTACTGACGACAACATCAGGGTTATCAGCAGAAACAAGCAAATCACGGAGATCAAAATATAATTAGCGCACAATTATCGCACTGATGAAATGTCACTTTCACCTAATGAAGCGACGGAGCTACACGAGTCACTCGATCGCTAACAACATGCTGAGTAGCTGTGTGTCTCCTGATGCCCTCACACGTCCAACAGGTAAACACACAAATGAAGTGCGAGTGAAAACACACACGATAATGACAAACCTGCATCACAGGTGAACAGAAGACACGGGATGTGTGTGTGTGAGGGGGACAGATGACAAACACAAACATTAGTCATTAGTCTGATGATTTAATGTTCACACACACACACACACACGGGTGGAGCGTGAAGCTTAGAAGCAGAAAAACTCTAACTCTAATGAGACTAATGTCTCTCTCACGGTTTATTCATGAACATATCCATCACATGTGAAGAACACACACACACACACACAAACGAAATTCCAGGACCTTCAAGGACTTCAATCTGAGATCTCACTTCTCAAACCTTTATTATCTTTCAAATTCTAAAAAAGGATACGGATAAACAAAAATAAACGAATAAAACACACTCCTCTTACCTTCATGAGGTCGAGCAGGACTGTGTGTGTGTGTGTGTGTGTGTGTGTGTGTGTGTGTGTGTGACTGAACTCCTCTTACCTTCATGAGGTCGAGCAGGACTGGACTGATGATCCCGAGGTATCGTCTCTCCAGTGTCTGTGGATGGCTCACTGAGGGAAACTACACACACACACACACACACACACACACAAGTCTTATAAAATACTGTGCACTGCTGAACACACACAGTGAGAGCAGGACTGCGCGATGATAAACTACTAATGTAGTTTAAAATGAACATTAGCCCATGATCTACTCACCCTCAACACATCCCGGGTGTGTATGACACTCTTCTCTCAGACGAACACAATCAGAGTTATATCAAAAATGTCCTGACTCTTCCAAGCGTTATAATGACAGTGAATGGCAACCAAGTGCATCTATCATTATAAAAGCATCTACCCATGATAATAGATGCACTTTTATGATGGATAGATGCACTTTTATGATGATAGATGCACTTTTATGATGATAGATGCACTTTTATGATGGATAGATGCACTTTTATGATGGATAGATGCACTTTTATGTTGGATAGATGCACTTTTATGAGGGATAGATGCACTTTTATGATGGATAGATGCACTTTTATGATGGATAGATGCACTTTTATGTTGGATAGATGCACTTTTATGATGGATAGATGCACTTTTATGATGATAGATGCACTTTTAAGATGGATAGATGCACTTTTATGATGGATAGATGCACTTTTAAGATGGATAGATGCACTTTTATGATGGATAGATGCACTTTTATGATGGATAGATGCACTTTTATGATGGACAGATGCACTTTTATGATGATAGATGCACTTTTATGATGGACAGATGCACTTTTATGATGGATAGATGCACTTTTATGATGGACAGATGCACTTTTATGATGGACAGATGCACTTTTATGATGGATAGATGCACTTTTATGATGGACAGATGCACTTTTATGATGGACAGATGCACTTTTATGATGATAGATGCATTTTTATGATGGATAGATACATTTTTATGATGATAGATGCACTTTTATGATGATAGACGCACTTTTATGATGGACAGATGCACTTTTATGATGGACAGATGCACTTTTATGATGGACAGATGCACTTTTATGATGATAGATGCACTTTTATGATGGACAAATGCACTTTTATGATGGATAGATCCACTTTTATGATGATAGATGCACTTTTATGATGGACAGATGCACTTTTATGATGATAGATCCACTTTTATGATGATAGATGCACTTTTATGATGGACAAATGCACTTTTATGATGATAGATGCACTTTTATGATGGACAGATGCACTTTCATGCTGATAGATGCACTTTTATGATGGACAAATGCACTTTTATGATGGATAGATCCACTTTTATGATGATAGATGCACTTTTATGATGGACAGATGCACTTTTATGATGATAGATGCACTTTTATGATGGATAGATGCACTTTTATGATGATAGATGCACTTTTATGATGGATAAATGCACTTTTATGATGGTTAGATCCACTTTTATGATGATAGATGCACTTTTATGATGGACAGATGCACTTTTATGATGATAGATGCACTTTTATGATGGATAGATCCACTTTTATGATGATAGATGCACTTTTATGATGATAGATGCACTTTTAAGATGATAGATGCACTTTTATGATGGACAGATGCACTTTTATGATGGACAGATGCACTTTTATGATGATAGATGCACTTTTATGATGGACAGATGCACTTTTATGATGATAGATGCACTTTTATGATGATAGATGCACTTTTATGATGATAGGTGCACTTTTATGATGATAGATGCACTTTTATGATGGACAGATGCACTTTTATGATGGATAGATGCACTTTTATGATGGATAGATGCACTTTTATGATGATAGATGCACTTTTATGATGGATAGATGCACTTTTATGATGGATAGATGCACTTTTATGATGGACAGATGCACTTTTATGATGGACAGATGCACTTTTATGATGGACAGATGCACTTTTATGATGGATAGATGCACTTTTATGATGGACAGATGCACTTTTATGATGGATAGATGCTCTTTTATGATGGACAGATGCACTTTTATGATGGACAGATGCACTTTTATGATGATAGATGCATTTTTATGATGGATAGATACATTTTTATGATGATAGATGCACTTTTATGATGATAGACGCACTTTTATGATGGACAGATGCACTTTTATGATGGACAGATGCACTTTTATGATGGACAGATGCACTTTTATGATGATAGATGCACTTTTATGATGGACAAATGCACTTTTATGATGGATAGATCCACTTTTATGATGATAGATGCACTTTTATGATGGACAGATGCACTTTTATGATGATAGATCCACTTTTATGATGATAGATGCACTTTTATGATGGACAGATGCACTTTTATGATGATAGATGCACTTTTATGATGGACAGATGCACTTTCATGCTGATAGATGCACTTTTATGATGGACAAATGCACTTTTATGATGGATAGATCCACTTTTATGATGATAGATGCACTTTTATGATGGACAGATGCACTTTTATGATGATAGATGCACTTTTATGATGGATAGATGCACTTTTATGATGATAGATGCACTTTTATGATGGATAAATGCACTTTTATGATGGTTAGATCCACTTTTATGATGATAGATGCACTTTTATGATGGACAGATGCACTTTTATGATGATAGATGCACTTTTATGGTGGATAGATCCACTTTTATGATGATAGATGCACTTTTATGATGATAGATGCACTTTTAAGATGATAGATGCACTTTTATGATGGACAGATGCACTTTTATGAGGGATAGATGCACTTTTATGATGGATAGATGCACTTTTATGATGATAGATGCACTTTTATGAGGGATAGATGCACTTTTATGATGGATAGATGCACTTTTATGATGATAGATGCACTTTTATGAGGGATAGATGCACTTTTATGATGGATAGATGCACTTTTATGATGGATAGATGCACTTTTATGTTGGATAGATGCACTTTTATGATGGATAGATGCACTTTTATGATGATAGATGCACTTTTAAGATGGATAGATGCACTTTTATGATGGATAGATGCACTTTTAAGATGGATAGATGCACTTTTATGATGGATAGATGCACTTTTATGATGGATAGATGCACTTTTATGATGGACAGATGCACTTTTATGATGATAGATGCACTTTTATGATGGACAGATGCACTTTTATGATGGATAGATGCACTTTTATGATGGATAGATGCACTTTTATGATGGACAGATGCACTTTTATGATGGACAGATGCACTTTTATGATGGATAGATGCACTTTTATGATGGACAGATGCACTTTTATGATGGATAGATGCTCTTTTATGATGGACAGATGCACTTTTATGATGGACAGATGCACTTTTATGATGATAGATGCATTTTTATGATGGATAGATACATTTTTATGATGATAGATGCACTTTTATGATGATAGACGCACTTTTATGATGGACAGATGCACTTTTATGATGGACAGATGCACTTTTATGATGGACAGATGCACTTTTATGATGATAGATGCACTTTTATGATGGACAAATGCACTTTTATGATGGATAGATCCACTTTTATGATGATAGATGCACTTTTATGATGGACAGATGCACTTTTATGATGATAGATCCACTTTTATGATGATAGATGCACTTTTATGATGGACAGATGCACTTTTATGATGATAGATGCACTTTTATGATGGACAGATGCACTTTCATGCTGATAGATGCACTTTTATGATGGACAAATGCACTTTTATGATGGATAGATCCACTTTTATGATGATAGATGCACTTTTATGATGGACAGATGCACTTTTATGATGATAGATGCACTTTTATGATGGATAGATGCACTTTTATGATGATAGATGCACTTTTATGATGGATAAATGCACTTTTATGATGGTTAGATCCACTTTTATGATGATAGATGCACTTTTATGATGGACAGATGCACTTTTATGATGATAGATGCACTTTTATGATGGATAGATCCACTTTTATGATGATAGATGCACTTTTATGATGATAGATGCACTTTTAAGATGATAGATGCACTTTTATGATGGACAGATGCACTTTTATGATGGACAGATGCACTTTTATGATGATAGATGCACTTTTATGATGGACAGATGCACTTTTATGATGATAGATGCACTTGCTTGCCATTCACTGTCGTTATAATGCTTGGAAGAGTCAGGACATTTTTTGATATAACTCTGATTGTGTTCGTCTGAAAGAAGAATGTCATACACACCTAGGATGACTCGAGGGTGAGTAAATCATGGGCTAATTTCCATTTTAAAGTGAACTACTCCTTTAACAGAGTCGCGTGTGTGTGTGTGTGTGTGAGAGACGGACTGACCCGTAGCCCGTGGAACCGTGGGTTGCTGTAGAAGAGCTTCATCTGTTCGGGCGGCAGGGGTCCCAGGACCTTCTGGATGGTGAAGAGCTGGTCAATCTCACTCTCACCCGGAAACAAGGGCTGACCGTCACTCAGCTCGCCCAGAATACACCCCACCGACCACATGTCCACCGCCTTCCCGTACGGCGCCCTGACACACACACACACAGAGTGAGTCACAGAATTACAGCAATTTCCCCTTTGCTACTATATGTGATATGTTATCCCCATATTATTAGAGGCTTTCACACCGGGGAGTTCTGGGAACTTAGTTATAGTCAAGTCAAGTGTCCAATTATACAGCGCTTTAACAATATAGACCGTTTCAAAGCAGCTTCACAGTGTTTAGGCTTTACAGCAGCTCTAGAATAAAGTTATTGTCCAGATAAAGTGAGTTTTGATCGATTCACTTCCGTTGAGAAGATCATTAGTTAATACCTTCGCTAACACGACACCGCTCATCTGCACACAACAGTGCCCGGGGCCGCTTTCACAGATAGACTTTGACTACGGCGTAGATATAGTAGATAGATGTCTAAATTAGACCGCAGCACAAAACACTGAAGACTCTATCTTAAATAGGACTACACTGCAGTGCATTCTGGGTAAAATAAAACACTTTTCAAAACAAAAAACATGGCGGATGGAGTAAGCGTATTCAACCGCTCAGTGCAGTGTGTGTGTGTGTGTGTGTGTTAGAGGAGTGTAACAGTTACAAGGACATTTTACTTGAATGGAGACTGTAGAAACAAGAAGAAATGTGTAATTTGGACAAAGATTGCTACGACAGTTAGCAGCGTTA
>NC_142788.1:29239357-29336857 GCF_988280905.1 Pimephales promelas | reverse complement strand
CAAACTCTCAGCCAGAACTAGTCACAACCCTGAACGGATTTAAGTGAAAGCGGAAAAGAAATCCGTCCTCGTTCCCCCTAATGAGGCTTTTCTCTCCTGCCACGGATGGCCGTGTCCTCATACTGGAGTCTGAGCGGGTTGTCCGTCAGCGGCCCGGCAGGTACCGGCGCTGTTTGCACAGGGGTGTTCGTGATAATCCCACTCCTGTTAACAAAACACAAGCAGAGCTGCTGGAGCAAAGCACAGGCTTATTCACACTGATGTCAGGCACAGAGCGGGATTATACCACGGGAATGGCAGAAATGAGGAGAATCTATATTTAACAAGAGTTATATGATATACACAGTCAAACCAAAACTTATTCAGACACCAGATATCATTTTTGATAGTGGGTGCAGGACTCTATAGTTTATTTATGTAAGTGAGGATAGCAAAATAAAAATAAACTGTGACATTTATACCACATGAATTCTTCATACAGTGAGTGGACTAGTGGAAAAATTGGGACACTTTGACCTGACATGTTTTGTTTCTTTAATTGCTAATGCGACCTTTTCACACCACAGACTGAACAACATTAACCATTGGTAATGGGTTGAGCTAAATTGGTATAGTCTAATTGTGTAGTGAAGACAGACAGACAGAGTTCTTGTCATATTTTATCACCATTTTTTATGTTACTTTAGTGAATAAACTGTGATAATGTGAGAATGTTGTAGATGTCTGAACACATTTTGGTTTGACTGTATATATATACGTATATATATATATATATATATATATATATATATATGAAGAGTTCAGATGCAAAAGCCTCTAAGTGCCATTTGAAATTTTCTTCTAAAATGATCATTTTTATCAAGCTTATATATTTAAGTTCAGTAATTTCACTTAAATGACAATAAAGATTACCTATGAATTGCCATTTAAGTGAAATTACTGAACTTAAATATACAAGCTTAATAAAAATGATCATTCTAGAAGAAAATTTCAAATGGCACTTAGAGGCTTTTGCATCTGAACTCTTCATATATATATATATATATATATATATATATATATATTCCTGTAGAGCCACTTTGTGATTTCCCGAAACATCAACATTTCTAGAAGCAGCTGCACAATGGCTGCTTGTATTCATTTTAATTCTGTTGTAGGTCTGCAACACATTGTTCCCGCTCAAGGGTATTAATTATTTTCATGAGACTTCCTTCCATTTGTTGTGGCGCATTTATCGATATCAAGACTCGGGCTCCGAGGGCTGAGCAGCCGCAATGTCGGTATAAAAACCCTCTGACTCACATTTTCCTTCATGACATCAAATTAATGCCGTCTCGATTCCCAAGAACACGCGAACCGTGCACACGTAGCCCTGCATTAATTTCCGATGTGATTGTAAGTGCTCTTTTGCATTAATAACTAATAGAGGCTGGTTGTTTAACACTGCACCGTTACTGAATGAATATGTTGTCTGTTGAGTTGTCAATCATCTATAGGCCTACTCTAAAAGGGTTGTTTCAACCCATGTTTGGGTCAATTATGGACAAACACATCCATTTTAGCTCATACTATTCACTATGTGAACGATGTGACGAGTATCATTTATTTATTGTGATTTAAATAGGGTGTTTAATTATAATCGAAGATATTCAAAACTGTATTTTGTATCACAATGCTTCAAGAACCATCATACTGCATTGGTCAAAAAATCTAACCTTTTTGGTAGTGGATCTCTAGAGAGGAAATGTTGATTTAACTGTTTTTTTATGAGTTCCAAGTAAATAGATAAAAGCTTTGGTTGTTTGCATTTTATAGTTGTAATATTCAACACTGCATTGTTACTGAATGAATGAATATGGTCTTCATCTGGAGTTGTCAATCATCTATACTCTAAAAGGGTTGTCTCAACCCATGTTTGGGTCAGTTATGGATAAACACATCCATTGGGTTTAAAATGTATTGCAAAATTTACCAACGTTTGTCCATATTTAACGGATTGAAACAAAACAGCATTATTTAGGATGTAGATGGTAAGAAATTTTTTCATAATTCAAAACCACACTCTTAAAAAAAGCTGGGTTTTTTCAATTTTGGGTCAAATATGGACAAACCCAGCCGTTGGGTTAAATTTTTTAAAGACATTTTTAACCCAACGTTTGGGTTTGTCCATATTTGATCCACAGTTGGGTTAAAACCTAGCATTTTTATAGTGCACTGATGAGTGTCATTTAATATCTGTTGGTCAAATATTTGGGCACACCTGACTGATCATATGTTCATCATAATCTAAAGAGGACTTTGCATTGCTCAACAGTAATGGGCTATTGAAAATAGTAAAAAAAAATTGATTTATTTTACTTTGAACTGCATAGCAGGCAACAATGTGTATACAATTTAGCTCTTGCTCCTGCAGCTTTATAGGCCATGTAAACTTTCAGAAGTCATAATTTTAGCTATAATCAATACTGAGTTTTTGCTTGAGCAGAAGTCTTCTTAAAGTCAAACATTTAGATATTTAACATCTTTTTGCAAAACATTTTCAGCTGAAACTCATGCAAGTACTGCGTAGCAAAAGAAAATCTAAATTCGTCTTATTATACAGCATCTTGACACTGCAATATATATTTTCTTAGCTTGTGTTTCCATGTTGAAGTTTTTGTGAAGGTGCACATCTAAAGTCAAAATATTCACCTTCAATGGCCCAAAAGCTCAACATGTCTTCATCTTCCTTTCTTTTTCACCTCATTTGTACTGTAAGCGCCAGTGAACGCAAACAAGCATCCGGATTCTCCCTGCTGACCTCGGCCTCTCCAAAAGCACACTTATTGCGTCATAATATAAACTGCATGCCTCAGATTATGTCTGCAATGTTACTCTTTTGGGATTCAAATGTTTTTTGAGTTTAAGCTCTGATGGAGCTGAAACATGAGACTTTTCGATTTTAGGAAACAGATTCAGGCGCAAAGCATTTTGGGAAGGCATTTTGATGCCTAGGTGATGGTCAGTGAGTGTTTAAAGTAACCTAGGTTATAGAAGCTCACGGCTAGTTTAGCTCAAACTATTCAGTACTGTGTGAACGAAGTGATGACATCCGATGGTCATACAATGGCAATGGTAGTACAATGATTTAAATAAGGTGTTTAAATCATAATCAAAGGTATTCTAAACCGGCGTACTTTGTCACAATGCTCCAAAAACCAACATAGGCTACTGCATTGGTCAAAAAATTTAACCTTTTTTGTTAGTGGATCCCCAGAGAGGCAATGTTGATTTTTCATGTCCAAGGGAATAGATACAAGCTTAATTTTGGTTGTTTACATATAGTTGTTCAAGTCAATATGACTTATACAAACATTTCTATATTACATTTGAGACAGGTTTTTTATCAACTTCTAAGTTCTACGTCAAAATGTAAACCATTTAAACAGTGACTGTATAAAAACAACTTCTCATAATAGATTTATTTAGACATAAATGAGACGATACATCAAAATGCTCCTAACTTAAATAAATTTCTTGCTAACTATCGAGTTTCTGATAACTGAATAATAAGTTTCAAATTCTGAGGTAACGTATCGTCACGTGACATTGGCCTGTTGTTAACACACTACCGCCGTCTTTTCTCGGTCGAATTGAGCGATTACATGAGACATTTATCGTTATTTTAGATCGTATTTATTTAGATATAAAATGTATGACAAATAAGGGGTTTACTTTAATTGACAGCTTGATTGACAGCTGATAACGGGCGGCGCCGAGTGCAACTCTGAAATTTCACGTCTCGGCCATGATCTGACACAACACATCATACCACCTCTGTATCCTTTCTGAACATTTGCTATTGAAATATCGTACATAAAATGGGTTACTCTTCTACAAACTGCACTAACCGACACTGTAGGAGTTACTTCGTGCCTTTTCTTTCCGGTACGTGTGTCATTCCTCCACTATTTCACGTAGTTAGCACTATTTAGCATCAATGTTTGTGGACAGTGGCACTGCAACAGTTAGCATTAAATCGCCTCAGATAAGTTAGCGTCCGAGGTAGGGACAACAATGCTAAATCATAAATCAGATGTGTACCGATGACGTACAATAACAGATGTCCAGCAATCGATTTAAACAGTACATTGATTGTGTTTAGTTTAGTCGTTGGTGAGAATTTTCACAATATTTTTCAATACATAAATCCGCCAATTACATACCTTAACTGAATAGCTTCAGAGTTATTGCAATGGTTTTATGACTATTTTCGGGTTGAATGTTGGACATTTGTCATAATGATAATAGATTCAAATGCATTCATCCATATTGTCAATGTCAACACAGCTCTTATTTGAATCTATGTACAAAACAAGAATTGAATATGTTTGCATATTCAGCATCATTTACTGGTTTATCAGAATATGAGTTGCATATTGCATATGAAACAGATATATTTTTGGCTTTTAGGGTGATAATGAAAGGACAGAAAGTGATGCATGAGGGTTTGACGTTAGGCAGATTCAAACTGGCTTCAACTAATATGCACTTTTGTAGACTATATTTTTACTAGATCAACATAATTAATAATTATTTAAAACCACTATATATATATCGACCAAATTATGCACAATGTCTTATTAATTCATCAGTGTTGTTGGGGTAATTCAGATGGCGAACACAAAACAGCACAATGCAGACAATGTTGTTGTAGGACAGCAAGATTGATGCGTGTTTGTGTGTGTATCTGAGCGAATGTGTGTTTGTGTGAGTCTGTTTACAGACTGCATGTGTTTACATTCCGGGGAGCCGGTCCAAGCTTCAGAGACTGCAGTAAATGAATGAAAGGAAATGCTTTATTCTGCTCGGTAATGGAAAAACACTCCACGAATTCAGCTGTGGTGAAAATGAAGCTGCCGTCTGCCAACACGCACCAAGACGGCACGATGTTCCCCGACTCCATAAGAGGAGACCCTGGGAAAGACCGGGAAACTCTTACTGATGAAGTTAAACGTCACATGTGTTCCAAATCCTAGTGTTTCGACTCCATAGGAGGCGTTTAAAGGCTTTAAAGGTAGGCTGTGTCATTATGCTGCCTCCCTTATTTCATCCCAATTGTAGGGCAGCATTTCAGGTTTCCTTCCTGGAAATGAGCATATTAGAGTACTACAATATTAGCTTAGAAACATTTTAAACAATAAAAAGTAAAATATGAACAAAAAAGTAGTTATTTTAAGTGAATGTTTTGCCCTATATTTGTGTGATCTACCGTATGCTTATTAGAGTACTGATTTCAGCTTAGCAAATGTCGGATGCTGCTTTATATACACTCACCAAAAGGATTATTAGGAACACCAGATCACAGGAGATCTGGTGACTGTGGGGGCCATTTTAGTACAGTCAACTTATTGTCATGTTCAAGAAAGCAATTTGAAATGATTCGAGCTTTGTGACGTGGTGCATTATCCTGCTGGAAGTAGCCATCAGAGGATGGGGACATGGTGGCTATAAAGGGATGGACATGGTCAGAAACAATGCTCAGGTAGGCCGTGGCATTTAAACGATGCCCAATTGGCACTAAGGAGCCTAAAGTGTGTCAAGAAAAGAAAACATCCCCCACACCATTACACCACCACCACCAGCCTGCACAGTGGGAACAAGGCATGATGGATCCATGTTCTCATTCTGTTTACACCAAATTCTGAATGTCTCAACAGAAATGGAGACTCATCAGACCAGGCATCATTTCTCCAGTCTTCAACTGTCCAATTTTGGTGAGCTCTTGCAAATTGTCGCCTCTTTTTCCTATTTGTAGTGGAGATGAGTGGTACCCGGTGGGGTCTTCTGCTGTTGTAGCCCATCCGCCTCAAAGTTGTGCGTGTTGTGGCTTCACAAATGCTTTGCTGAATACCTCGGTTGTAACGAGTGGTTATTTCAGTCAAAGTTGCTCTTGAATCAGTCAGCCCATTCTCCTTTGACCTCTAGCATCAACAAGGCATTTTCACCGTTTTCATACTGGATGTTTTTCCCTTTTTACACCATTCTTTGTAAACCCTAGAAATGGTTGTGTGTGAAAATCCCAGTAACTGAGCAGATTGTGAAATACTCAGTCTGGCACAAACAACCATGCCACGCTCAAAATTGCTTAAATCACCTTTCTTTCCCATTCTGACATTCAGTTTGGAGTTCAGGAGATTGTCTTGACCAGGACCACACCCCTAAATGCATTGAACCAACTGCCTTGTGATTGGTTGATTAGATAATTGCATTAATGAGAAATTGAACAGGTGTTCCTAATAATCCTTTAGGTGAGTGTGTGTATATATATATATATATATACACACACACACACGAAAAGCATTTACATGCATTTAAATAAATTAATGATTCTAATACAAATGCTAATGAGTTGAATTGAGTTGAATAGATTAATCTGCATATTGGCATAAACTGTGAAATTGCTCACATCTCACCTGCCAAAATTTTATGTAATGAGCCAAACATTCATTTTGAATATAACTTGTATTTCATTTGCATTCTCTTTAACCCTATGAGAATATATGTAGTGCATGTAAGCATGTGTGTGTGAGCATACAATTTGTTACAGAAAACGTAAATCATTTTGTTCATCCAAGGAGTAACATTTTTACTGATTTTATTGTGCATGACCCAATACATTTCAGAGCGCAGGCTATCTTATTTTTCTTATTATATTTCATGTTTCACTCTGAGATATGTCAGATAGGGAAGTAAAATAGTTTGCAATCAGCATTTCATGGGTGCCTGAAACAACTGAACTGTTGACGCCTCGACACTGTATTCGGGTGACATTATCTCAGTTTGTCTGGCTGTCGTACTTCACCTCTGATGGAAATATCCTCTGGCTCTTTCAGACATGGACTCTTTTCATGTCTGGGTTTTGGCATCGCTCGTCGTTGTCTGTCGGATGTGCCTCGAGGGCCGTGCGATAGCGATCAGTGATTTTGTCAAAGGATAACGTTCTTCTTACACTTGGAGATTGTCGAAAGAAAGTCAGACTTTTGTTGCCTGAGCACGCATTAAACATCAAAGTTATGATGAAGTGCTAAATACTGGCAGTTTATATTATCAGTATGATGATACGGCTTATGAATGAACTGAACACTGGAATGGTGTGTTTGTTCTACAAAAATGGCATGCAATTTTACATTATTCAAAAATGAAGACATTTGCATTTAAATTGCTATTTCTTAGCAATATAAATAAGTTTCAATCTATATACTTTTTTTACTTATCTGTGCATCTACTTTAATGCATAAACTAAATGCATCTGCAATGCAGGATGCAAACTGTGCAAAATGTAAAATTTTACCCAATATTTGTGTGTGTATATTTTTATGCCTATTAGAGTAATATAAAAATGAATCTCTGAAAAGGTTAATGAGATTTAGTATTCATTAAGAAATGTGCATTTGTTATAGGTTTGCCACCCACCTTGATAAAAAATGCTATTGCTGATTTAGATTGATTACTGTTTTTTTTTTTATATAGAATTTTTAAAATAGATTTATGGATCTAAGGCTCCAATGCACAACCTAAATGGTTCTGCAATCTTGTTAAATATGAATTGAAATATGGCCTTATATGAAGCTCTCAGTCAGCTTGCACTCAAAAAGAGGAGAAAAACTACACTTGAATGGCTTTAAGAGTCAGAGAACAACTGTTCTAGAACAAGAAATCACCTTGATTAACTCTATGATTTCAGCTGGCCTTGAAGCCATTGACGTTACTTTTAAGGAAAACGTTCGCATCAGCCGCTCGGCAGTTTGTGAACTGTAAGGACTGAAACAGTTCTTCTGAAGCCCACTTAAATGTCATTTTCCCCCACAATTGAAATTCTCAATAGATCGAAAGGTTGACTTCTTTAAAGACCCTCTTAAATCGAAATTGGTGTTAAATTGTCCTGTTAGATTTGAGGTCATCTACAGTATACAGGTACGCTTAAAAAATAGGCTTTTAGCAAATGTGCACTTTTAAAATTGATCACTAGCACTGGATTGACTATCAATAGCAAAAAAAAAAGCGTTTACCCACAGCCTTAAAGGGATATTTCACTTTGAAATTAATTTTTGGTATGTTTTAGCTGACCTCAAGGGCATCCAAGATGTAGGTGTCTTTGTTTCCGCAGTATTTTATATTTTTAGGTCAAACCGTTCTTGTCTGTCACTCATATAATGGAGGTCTATGGTCACCACCTCAAAGAGCATGCACAGAGAAGTCCAAATTAAACATGATTTAATGACTCGTAAATGTAAGTACACATTGATGGCCTAAGACACGAAACGAGCGGTTTGTGTGAGAAAACGAACAGTATTTATATCGTTTTTACCTCTAACCACAGCCACGTCCAACTGATCTGCAGGGCGAGGGCACTTTCGGTCTGCGCAAGTGCCGGAAAGCACCGGAAATGATCTCTCGCATGTGCACGTCACTCATTGTTTACACAGAACAGAGATTGTAGGTAAGACGGCTAATTAAAATGGTACTAATTTGCGCTTATCCAGGATGTTTAAATCCTGGATAAGGGAACTCATCAGGGAGTGGTGAGTTTTCACTTCCGGCTCTTTCCGGCGATTGCTTCATTAAATCATGTTTAATTTGGACTTCTCTGTGCATGCTCTTTGAGGTGGTGACCATAGACCTCCATTATATGACTTGACAAGAACGGTTTGACCTAAAAATATCAAAATTGAAAATACAGCGAAAACAAAGACACCTACATCTTGGATGCCCTTGAGGTAAGATAACACATACCAAAAATTAATTTGAAAGTCTCTTTAAGGCAGGGTTATAATAGTTAAAGATACACTATGTAGGTTTTTTTTAATCTTTATTAACATAATGATAAGTCAATACATCATCAATCCTTGAATGGGAATGTGAGGCAAAATATAAAGCTTTTTGGTGGCCATTGGGTCTGTGAAAGTGCCATATGAATGCAGTCCATTTTACCATTTACCACTATGGTAAGCCTAGTAGAAATGTTTATATTGACTTCCATGGTACGGAGAAAAAATAATATGAAAGTCAATGGGGTCCATCAACTGTTAGGTTATGAACAATATCTTTTTTTTGTGTTCAGAAGAAGAAAGAAATTCATACAGGTTATGAACAACTTGAGGGTGAGTAAATGATGACAGAATTTTCATTTTTGGGGTGAACTGTCCCTTTAACAAGTTGAGCTCCACGTTTGGATCGAGTTATTCCAAACCGGGCCAATTGCACTGAGTGCAGTTTTATGAGCTGGTGAAAAGATGACAACCCTGAACCTCCACCCCGACCGACACGTCTGGTACTTCGTCTGTTAACAGGCTGCTGTCATTCAGACTGAGAAAGCCTCGATCACGAGCCGTACTGGAACTTTCCGTGTCTATGATGAAAGGTTATGAACTGCCGTATCAGCATCACGTCATTTGCGTTTTGCCTGCACTGCAAAATTGTATCTGTGTAATTTCAATCGTAGCAGTTTCCCATTGGCTGGATTTTCATACAACAGCAGTGTTTTAAATGCAAGTAGTCATCTATTTAGTGTGTCTAGACTAGTCTTAGATTAGGGTTTCACATTTTGAGTTAACTGCATTGAGCCTTTGTTTGCTGTTAGTGTTGCAAACTCAGACCAGCTTTATGGGACATCTCAAAGGAATCAACTGTAGATTTCTGTGATTTTTCTGTAAAATGTGCTCACATAGTGGTACAATTTTGATTTGGATATTACTGGCGGGAATGAACTGTGAACTGTTTTATCCCATTATTTATCCCATTTTTATGGCATTTAATTTATTTTCTTTAGAGAAATAATGGTGACACTTTACAGGAAAGATCCTATGAATTTTGTTTCCGCCACAGAATAATAAAAACAAAACAAAGGTAATTGTGACTTTATCTCACAATTCTGATTTCTTACTTACAGTTCTGACGTTATATCTCGCAATTCTGACTTTATATCTCGCAATTCTGACTATTTATCTCGCAATTCTGACTTTATATATCGCAATTCTGACTATTTATCTCGCAATTCTGACTTTATATCTTGCAATTCTGACTATATATCTCGCAATTCTGACTTTATATCTCGCAATTCTGACTACATATCTCGTAATTCTGACTTTATATCTAGTAATTCTGACTTAATATCTCGCAATTATGACTTTATTTCTTGCAATTCTGACTTTAAATCTCGCAATTCTGACTATCTTGCAATTCTGACTTTACATCTTGCAATTCTGACTATCTTGCAATTCTGACTTTAAATATCGCAATTCGGACTTTATATCTCGCAATTCTGACTATATATCTCGCAATTCTGACTATATCTCGCAACTATGACTATATCTCGCAATTCTGACTATATATCTCGCAATTCTGACTTTAAATCTTGCAATTCTGACTTTATATCTCGCAATTCGGACTTTATATCTCGCAATTCTGACTTTATATCTCGCAATTCTGACTATATCTCGCAACTATGACTTTATATCTCGCTATTCTGACTATATATCTCGCAATTCTGACTTTAAATCTTGCAATTCTGACTTTATATCTCGCAATTCTGACTTTATATCTCGCAATTCTGACTTTATATCTAGCAATTGTGACTTTATATCTTGCAATTCTGACTTTATTTCTTGCAATTCTGACTATATATCTTGCAATTCGGACTATATATCTTGCAATTCTGACTTTATAGCTCGCAATTCTGACTATATATCTCGCAATTCTGACTATATATCTTGCAATTCTGACTATATATCTCGCAATTCTGACTTTATATCTCGCAATTCTGACTATATATCTCGCAATTCGGACTATATATCTTGCAATTCTGACTATATATCTCGCAATTCTGACTATATATCTTGCAATTGTGACTTTATATCTTGCAATTCTGACTTTATTTCTTGCAATTCTGACTATATATCTCGCTATTCTGACTATATATCTTGCAATTCTGACTTTATATCTCGCAATTCTGACTATATATCTTGCAATTCGGACTATATATCTTGCAATTCTGACTATATATCTCGCAATTCTGACTTTATATCTCGCAATTCTGACTTTATATCTCGCAATTCTGACTATATATCTTGCAATTCGGACTATATATCTTGCAATTCTGACTATATATCTCGCAACTATGACTATATCTCGCAATTCTGACTATATATCTCGCAATTCTGACTTTAAATCTTGCAATTCTGACTTTAAATCTTGCAATTCTGACTTTATATCTCGCAATTCTGACTTTATATCTCGCAATTCTGACTTTATATCTAGCAATTGTGACTTTATATCTTGCAATTCTGACTTTATTTCTCGCAATTCTGACTATATATCTTGCAATTCGGACTATATATCTTGCAATTCTGACTTTATTTCTCGCAATTCTGACTATATATCTTGCAATTCGGACTATATATCTTGCAATTCTGACTTTATAGCTCGCAATTCTGACTATATATCTCGCAATTCTGACTATATATCTTGCAATTCTGACTATATATCTCGCAATTCTGACTTTATATCTCGCAATTCTGACTATATATCTCGCAATTCGGACTATATATCTTGCAATTCTGACTATATATCTCGCAATTCTGACTATATATCTTGCAATTGTGACTTTATATCTTGCAATTCTGACTTTATTTCTTGCAATTCTGACTATATATCTCGCTATTCTGACTATATATCTTGCAATTCTGACTTTATATCTCGCAATTCTGACTATATATCTTGCAATTCGGACTATATATCTTGCAATTCTGACTATATATCTCGCAATTCTGACTTTATATCTCGCAATTCTGACTTTATATCTCGCAATTCTGACTATATATCTTGCAATTCGGACTATATATCTTGCAATTCTGACTATATATCTCGCAATTCTGACTATATCTCGCAATTCTGACTATCTTGCAATTCTGACTATATATCTCGCAATTCTGACTTTATATCTCACAATTCTGACTATATATCTCGCAATTCTGACTTAATATCTCGCAATTCTGACTATATATCGCGCAATTCTGACTATCTTGCAATTCTGACTATATATCTTGCAATTCGGACTATATATCTTGCAATTCTGACTATATATCTCGCAATTCTGACTATATCTCGCAATTCTGACTATCTTGCAATTCTGACTTTATATCTCGCAATTCTAACTTTATATCGCACAATTCTGACTATATATCTCGCAATTCTGACTTAATATCTCGCAATTCTGACTATATATCGCGCAATTCTGACTATATATCTCACAATTCTGACTATATATCTCGCAATTCTGACTTTATATCTTGTAATTCTGACTAAATATCTCGCAATTCTGACTATATATCTCACAATTCTGACTATATATCTCGCAATTCTGACTTTATATCTTGCAATTCTGACTAAATATCTCGCAATTCTGACTTAATATCTCACAATTCTGACTATATATCTCGCAATTCTGACTTAATATCTCGCAATTCTGACTTTATATCTCGCAATTCTGACTTTATATCTCGCAATTCTGACTATATATCTTGCAATTCGGACTATATATCTCGCAACTATGACTATATCTCGCAATTCTGACTATATATCTCGCAATTCTGACTTTAAATCTTGCAATTCTGACTTTAAATCTTGCAATTCTGACTTTATATCTCGCAATTCTGACTTTATATCTCGCAATTCTGACTTTATATCTAGCAATTGTGACTTTATATCTTGCAATTCTGACTTTATTTCTCGCAATTCTGACTATATATCTTGCAATTCGGACTATATATCTTGCAATTCTGACTTTATAGCTCGCAATTCTGACTATATATCTCGCAATTCTGACTATATATCTTGCAATTCTGACTATATATCTCGCAATTCTGACTTTATATCTCGCAATTCTGACTATATATCTCGCAATTCGGACTATATATCTTGCAATTCTGACTATATATCTCGCAATTCTGACTATATATCTTGCAATTGTGACTTTATATCTTGCAATTCTGACTTTATTTCTTGCAATTCTGACTATATATCTCGCTATTCTGACTATATATCTTGCAATTCTGACTTTATATCTCGCAATTCTGACTATATATCTTGCAATTCGGACTATATATCTTGCAATTCTGACTATATATCTCGCAATTCTGACTTTATATCTCGCAATTCTGACTTTATATCTCGCAATTCTGACTATATATCTTGCAATTCGGACTATATATCTTGCAATTCTGACTATATATCTCGCAATTCTGACTATATCTCGCAATTCTGACTATCTTGCAATTCTGACTATATATCTCGCAATTCTGACTTTATATCTCACAATTCTGACTATATATCTCGCAATTCTGACTTAATATCTCGCAATTCTGACTATATATCGCGCAATTCTGACTATCTTGCAATTCTGACTATATATCTTGCAATTCGGACTATATATCTTGCAATTCTGACTATATATCTCGCAATTCTGACTATATCTCGCAATTCTGACTATCTTGCAATTCTGACTTTATATCTCGCAATTCTAACTTTATATCGCACAATTCTGACTATATATCTCGCAATTCTGACTTAATATCTCGCAATTCTGACTATATATCGCGCAATTCTGACTATATCTCACAATTCTGACTATATATCTCGCAATTCTGACTTTATATCTTGCAATTCTGACTAAATATCTCGCAATTCTGACTATATATCTCACAATTCTGACTATATATCTCGCAATTCTGACTTTATATCTTGCAATTCTGACTAAATATCTCGCAATTCTGACTTAATATCTCACAATTCTGACTATATATCTCGCAATTCTGACTTAATATCTCACAATTCTGACTTTATATCTCGCAATTCTGACTTTATATCTCGCAATTCTGACTTTATATCTCACAATTCTGACTTAACATCTCGCAATTCTGACAATATATATCTCGCAATTTTGACTATCTAGCAAATATTACTTTTTTGTATTTTTTTGTATATCTCGCATCTGACTTTATATCTCGCAATTCTGACTTTTGTCTTGCAATTCAGATTTTTTATCACGCTATTCTGATTTTTTTTTTGCAATTACAAGCTTATATCTCGCAAGTCTGACTTTTTCTTGCATGTGCGATTTTCTCACAATTCTGAATTCATATCTCGCAATTACGATTTTTTGTTGCAATTGCATGTTTATATGACTTTTGTCTTACAATTCGGACTTTTTTTTCACAATTCTCACTATATATCGCATCTGACTTTTTTCTCACAATTGCGACTTTTTTCCACAATTGCAGGTTTATATTCTGACTTTTTAATTTGCAATTACTAGTTTATCTCTCACTGAATTTCAAGATAAAAATTTCAGTCAGAATTTCAAGATAAAAATTTGCAATTATCTTTTAAATGATTTTATTCCATGGAAGAAAGAAGCCCGGGTTCAATAGTTTGCCCTGCCCAAAAAAGTTTCTTTGTAATTTTTGGTACTAGCAATCTGTAAAAATTGTTTCAAAACCTAAAACCCACACCAATTTTGTTTTCTTCTTGAACATATAAGTGGATATTTGAAAGAATATCGGGTCCAAATAACATTGGACCCCATTGACTTTCCCTGTACTTACAAACAAGACTGAAAGAATAGAAGAATGTAAGTCATACAGTTTTGGAAGGACATAAATTGTTATTTTTGGCTGAACTATCCTTTTAAGACGAGGCTTAAGCGACGGGTCAACTGCACTGCGATTTCAGCAGTTCATAAACTCTGAGCTTTAAATGACCACTGTTGTTGTTTGATGACAGCCACCATCACTCAGCGCTTACAGTAACACACACGGCTTTTCCAGCGCGCCGAGGACGCCGGGCACAAATAGAAGCAGGCGATATTTCTTTTACGAGCTGTTCGGAGGACAAACAGTGAGTTCCTTCATTAGATGTAGGCGATCTGGGAAGAGACGGCGGGGGGAGGATGCTAAATTCTGCCCTAATGTTGACGTCTGCGTTTCATCAACACCCTTTTTTCTTTCATCCCGTCTGTGCGTCGCCTAATAGCCCATGAGATGAAGACTTTGTGCTGGCTTCGCATGTGACGGCCTGCCAGCTCACACAACCAACACCTCTCTCGCTCAAACATCGCTCCGCCACATGCTAACGGATGCTTGGCCAGAAACGAGAGGCTGTCTCGGGCGCTACTGTATCTGGCTTCACACCAGCTCGGAGAATTGGCTGCCAAACTTGTGAGGGCAAAGTTAGATCCACTTGCTAACATAATATTGATTTAGTTGGTGGAACCACCTGAGAGTGAGTGTGAAGTGGTCGGGATGCTTTTGGATTTAGCTCTGAATTTGGATCACTTAACTGAAGACATTTCTTCATACACTAGTACAGTATTGCTGACAGATTTTACTTGGGTTTTACTGCGCTGACCTGGACAGCTGTTGATGCAGTTATTTTATTGTTATTTTTGATATAATATTATATAATATAATATATAATTTTATATTTTTTGAAAATATTTATTTTATTATATTTTGTTTCTTATTTTATTTTAATTATTTTGTTTTTATTTTATTTTAAATGTATTATATTTTATGTTGCTTTAAAATGTTTTATTTTCAAATATTTTGTTTTTTTATTTTATTACATTTTATATTGCTTTTTTAAAATATTTTTATTTGGTTCTTTTGTTTTATATTTTAAAAATATTTTATTTTGTTCTAATTTAAATTGACCAATTTATTTAATTTTTTTTATTTTAAAATGACCAAATAATTTAATATTTTTTTTATGATTTTGTCCAATGTTCCAGCTCAATTTAAATGTATTAGTATTTGTGGTGTATAGTAATCTAAATGTGATCAGATAGTGCTTTTGTATTGCGTATTAGGCATTAACTCTTTTGACTATATTCTGCCTCCAAATAATCACCTAACAACCACCTAGAACACCCTAGCAACCACCAATTTCATAAAGTTGACCTATACTAACAATGACTTGATCTTAGTAAATGTAAAACTATATTATGAATTATTCACAAAGTTTCACATGTAGATTTTGTGCTGTGTGCTTCTGAGATTATTTCTGTAGTGTGTGTAAAGCGGGGCTTGGACAAACACTGAGGATCTGACTGGGAGCAAACATCGCCATATGTTTGAACTACACACCTTTAGTGTGTCCGTACGTCTAAATAAACCCGGCGAGCACAACATCAGAAAAAACGACATACACACAAACCACACTTTCAGGGAAAGCTCAAGGAGTCCAGATTTGTCTCGCTAGCATGACCTCACTCTCCCCCACTGGCAGATGCCAGTACTACACCATCTCTCTCTACTGACTAACTATTGCAATCATATCATATATACAACTAATGCATAATAATACATAGACTTCCTGTTGCTAAAATTCTAGAGCATTCTGCTTGCAACGGTTCAATTCCCGGGAATTCATGAACTAAAACAATGTATAATGTAGCTTTAGTGTAATGTAAGTTGCTTTGGGTAAAAGCATTTGCCAAATGTATAAATTGTATTATTAGTATATGTTTTTACCTGTTTGTAGGCCCTTAAACCAGTGAAAATATTTTTTTCTCTCCAATTTAAACATGGAGAAATACAGCGTAAGACTTACTTTACACAATTCACTTTCATTAAACTGTTAATTTAATATTTATAATTTAGTATCATTTATATAGTATTTAATAATATCTAGAATTGGCTTTATTAAATTTCAGTTTCCATATTAATTTTTAGTAATTTTGTTATGTGCTTTTGACATTTTTTTTAGTTTTTAAATATTTTATTTTAATACATTTTATGTTGCTTTTTAACATTTTATTTTTTATTTTATTTTTGAATATTTTATTTTAAATATATATATATATATATATATAAAATTCTTATTTGTGTTGCTTTCTAATTTATTTTATTGTATTTTTATTTTGTTTTACATTTTTTCAGCTTTTTTTTGTTGTTGTAATTTTACTGCATATTTTATTTCAGTTAGTCTCCAAAGGAACATTTCTAATTAGTTTTACATCAAATACCTTTTTCTTTGACATCTCAGCCCAAGATTCGGGATGACATGCACACTCGCACTGTTTATGCCATAAATAAACATATGAGAGAAATAATACCAGTACTATGCTATTTAAAACTCAGCCATCATGTGTTCTTGAGGTGTTGTCAGTTTTGTCATGATGACATCATGTTCCTGCGCTCTGAGTCTAAAGCGATTAGTCTCATGGTATTTACAGCTCATGTTTTTGACTTTTGTCGAGAAACTGCCATTGAGATGAATGGCCACGCTAACGGCTAGCTCTTAGTTAGGACAAAGAAAGAACTGCAAGTCTCAAGCTCTCGAGTCGAATCCTCAGATGTGTTGCTAATGGAAACAAAATCTCATAAACAGAGAGTTCGGTTACATAGAAAGATTACAGCAGCCATGAATACTTTATTGAGGATTCTTAAAGGTTTATGTTTCTAGGTCAACGGAGGAAAGTACTACTTTCATGTTAGCCAAAGTAATAAAGACAATTTTTGTTCTGGTGGAGCACATAAATCTCTCTGAAGAATGGGGAAATAATGTGGATCTTCAGAACATTTGACACATTTGGAAAAGTTTATGACTCGGTTTGGTTTTCTTGAAGCTTGAATCTACAAAATATCGTTCAATCATGTTCGCTATCAGTTTGAGCTCTTTAAAGGGATTGTTCATGAGTATTTACTCATCCTCGTGTTGTTTCTTATCAGTATGGCTTTCATTCTTCAGTATAAAGCTTCAAAAATGAGTCGTGAAAAATAAATGCAACTAAACCATTGAGTTGGTGGACGATTATTAACAAATCACTCAGATATGAACTAAATGAACTGATTCTTATAAATGATTATTTGTTGATGAATCTGACTCGTTTCCGCCACAGAATAAAACATTTTCGAATATTATTGCAACTTTTTATCTCACAATTGACTTTATTTCTCAGAACTGCAAGATATATATACTCACAATATGCGTTATAAAGTCAGGACTGTGAGATTTAAACTTTTTTTTATTTTTTATTCTGTGATGGAAACAAGCTTTCATACATTTACTCGCATGAACGTGACATTCATGCAGGTTTGAAACCAACACACAGGCGAATAAATGAAGGCAGAATACTCATTTTTGTGTGAACTATCCCTTTAAAAAGCTTCCCAGACCACATATTTTCTTTATTTAGATCAATGTAATCAGAGTCTCCTTCCCAAATCTCAGCCTTGGTGTTATTTCCAGTTTGAAGCGCACAAAAGAAAGAACAAAACAGCCAGAAAAATAGTTTGGCAACATGCATCTCTAAAAATACCAGAGCGCCGTGACGGCTTCTCTAAACTCATACGCAGATTAACAGTGACATGTTTATTTTTTCTCTAAAACAGCATTTGGGTTTACAACCACTAGAGCACTTTGTGATTGATTTAGCCGTAATAAGGAGTCTGTTTCATCTATTTTATTACATGAAAAACAGTTTTCTTCTGGGACTGAATGGAGACGCTGATTGATTTTGCCGTGCGAGCGTGATTGCTGCTAATTGGTCTCATTGGATCTGCTGTGTGACCGTGATTGTGGGTAATGGATCTGATTGGCTCTGCTGAGGACGTGTGATTGTGGTCAGTGAATCTGATTGATTATGATTGGCTATAAAGTTTTCACTAGCGGGTCAGTTTGCCCCTACTGGCAGATTTTGTAACTACACCATGCTGGACAGGATCAAGCTAACCAGCCACACAAGGACCGTGATCTCATCAATTCTGTTGTATAAAATGTAATTTTGATTATTTCTATATTGTATAAGCACGATTATGACTAATGAGTCTGTGTTGGATTGTGGGTAATTGGTTTGCATGTGAAATGAGGTTGTAATCACTTAATTTTTCTTTGAAATAATTTAGTAGTTTCCAAGCTACCGCCACATAACAAATGACTTCATTTTCCAGCTATTGGAGGGTTGAATTGGTCTGACCTTAGCGCTGTAGTCTGTTTTCTCATTTGCACACGTGTAAAAACTCATTGTTCTTTCACATTGAGCATTAGCCGTGGCTAAATTGCCATTCCCCAGTAAAAGAGCTTTTATTGGTATTCATTTTAAATCAAACCAAGCAATATTGTTGAGTTTCACGCTGTGTTTTTTAATGTCTATTTTATGATTGGGTGAACTATATGATATTAGTCCTCTGCTTGGGTGTCTACTGAGTACATTTTACCTTTCAGGAGGAATAGTTCACCTAAAAATGAAAGGCAGTCTATTTGACTCCATTTGCACTCTTCCAAGCATGTACGATGAGAAGACGTTATTCACTGACAAACCTCCTGCAAAACGTATTTGCATCAGTGTTGAATTGCAAAAAATACAGTTCTCCTCTGGCCAATGAACAAACAGTGTATGGTTATGATTCAGGCAGCATTATAGGTGAGGTCAGATTGGTTTGAAAAATCAGAATATTATCCAGTCACGCCGGTATGGAGACAGGTTTGTTGAAGATCAGTGCCGATGGTGGTCGTGTCGATGAGGCCTTACAGGGGAGAGTCTAGTTGACACAATCTCTGATGACATTTCAGGGTTGTGTTGTGGTCGTGTCTAGGCTCAGGTCCTCCATCTAATGTGGATTCGGCACGGATCCGGCTGACTAAATCATGCGTTGTGGTCGTGTCTAGGCCCAGGTCCTCCATTTGATGTAGATACGGCACGGATCCGGCTGACTAAATCATGCGTTGTGGTCGTGTCTAGGCTCAGGTCCTCCATTTGATGTAGATACGGCACGGATCCGGCTGACTAAATCATGCGTTGTGGTCGTGTCTAGGCTCAGGTCCTCCATCTGATGTGGATACGGCACGGATCCGGCTGACTAAATCATGCGTTGTGGTCGTGTCAAGGCTCAGGTCCTCCATTTGATGTAGATACGGCACGGATCCGGCTGACTAAATCATGTGTTGTGGTCGTGTCTAGGCCCAGGTCCTCCATCTGATGTGGATACGGCACGGATCCGGCTGACTAAATCATGCGTTGTGGTCGTGTCTAGGCTCAGGTCCTCCATCTGATGTGGATACGGCACGGATCCGGCTGACTAAATCATGCGTTGTGGTCGTGTCTAGGCTCAGGTCCTCCATCTGATGTGGATACGGCACGGATCCGGCTGACTAAATCATGCGTTGTGGTCGTGTCAAGGCTCAGGTCCTCCATTTGATGTAGATACGGCACGGATCCGGCTGACTAAATCATGTGTTGTGGTCGTGTCTAGGCTCAGGTCCTCCATCTGATGTGGATGCGGCCCGGATCCGGCTGACTAAATCATGCGTTGTGGTCATGTCTGGGCTCAGGTCCTCCATCTGATGTGGATACGGCACGGATCCGGCTGACTAAATCATGCGTTGTGGTCATGTCTGGGCTCAGGTCCTCCATCTGATGTGGATGCGGCCCGGATCCGGCTGACTAAATCATGCATTGTGGTCATGTCTGGGCTCAGGTCCTCCATCTAATGTGGATACGGCATGGATCCGACTGACTAAATCATGCTTTGTGGTCTTGTCTAGGCTCAGGTCCTCCATCTGATGTGGATGCGGCCCGGATCCGGCTGACTAAATCATGCGTTGTGGTCGTGTCTAGGCTCAGGTCCTCCATCTGATGTGGATACGGCACGGATCCGGCTGACTAAATCATGCGTTGTGGTCGTGTCAAGGCTCAGGTCCTCCATCTGATGTGGATACGGCATGGATCCGGCTGACTAAATCATGTGTTGTGGTCGTGTCAAGGCTCAGGTCCTCCATCTGATGTGGATACGGCACGGATCCGGCTGACTAAATCATGCGTTGTGGTCGTGTCTAGGCTCAGGTCCTCCATCTGATGTGGATGCGGCCCGGATCCGGCTGACTAAATCATGCGTTGTGGTCGTGTCAAGGCTCAGGTCCTCCATCTGATGTGGATACGGCACGGATCCGGCTGACTAAATCATGCGTTGTGGTCGTGTCAAGGCTCAGGTCCTCCATCTGATGTGGATACGGCACGGATCCGGCTGACTAAATCATGCGTTGTGGTCGTGTCAAGGCTCAGGTCCTCCATCTGATGTGGATACGGCACGGATCCGGCTGACTAAATCATGCGTTGTGGTCGTGTCTAGGCTCAGGTCCTCCATCTGATGTGGATACGGCATGGATCGGGCTGACTAAATCATGCGTTGTGGTCGTGTCTAGGCTCAGGTCCTCCATCTGATGTGGATACGGCACGGATCCGGCTGACTAAATCATGCGTTGTGGTCGTGTCTAGGCTCAGGTCCTCCATCTGATGTGGATACGGCACGGATCCGGCTGACTAAATCATGCGTTGTGGTCGTGTCTAGGCTCAGGTCCTCCATCTGATGTGGATACGGCATGGATCGGGCTGACTAAATCATGCGTTGTGGTCGTGTCTAGGCCCAGGTCCTCCATCTAATGTGGATACGGCACGGATCCGGCTGACTAAATCATGCGTTGTGGTCGTGTCTAGGCCCAGGTCCTCCATCTAATGTGGATACGGCCCAGATCCGGCTGACTAAATCATGCGTTGTGGTCGTGTCTAGGCTCAGGTCCTCCATCTAATGTGGATACGGCACGGATCCGGCTGACTAAATCATGCGTTGTGGTCGTGTCTAGGCCCAGGTCCTCCATCTAATGTGGATACGGCACGGTTCCGGCTGACTAAATCATGCGTTGTGGTCGTGTCTAGACTCAGGTCCTCCATCTAATGTGGATACGGCACGGATCCGGCTGACTAAATCATGCCTTGTGGTCGTGTCTAGACTCAGGTCCTCCATCTAATGTGGATACGGTACGGATCCGGCTGACTAAATCATGTGTTGTGGTCGTGTCTAGGCCCAGGTCCTCCATCTACGGCACGGATCCGGCTGACTAAATCATGCGTTGTGGTCGTGTCTAGACTCAGGTCCTCCATCTAATGTGGATACGGTACGGATCCGGCTGACTAAATCATGCGTTGTGGTCGTGTCTAGGCCCAGGTCCTCCATCTACGGCACGGATCCGGCTGACTAAATCATGCGTTGTGGTCGTGTCTAGGCTCAGGTCCTTCATCTAATGTGGATACGGCCCAGATACGGCATTTGTTGTTACTGAACTGAATTTGAGAATTTTATTTTTTGAATAATGCCTTTTATTTTAGCATTCACAAAGCAAAGTAGAAAGTAACTCATGGTCTCCAGGATTGGGTGTTTTGACTAATGGGTTTCTGACTTTAAAGGTTGTTGAATTGAATAAATAATTTTCCTTATTTTCACTGGCCTCAGCATGGGATCTGACAATTGGTATGTTTTATAGTATTAGGGCTCTTAAGAAAAAAATGGTTTTCTTTTTTTTTCCTGCAGCGTAAAAACATACCAATACCAATTTGTACTAAACCCCTAAAAGCATTGTATTGTAAACAGCAATTTTGAGTAATTCAATGACTTATGCCACAAAGAACATCCACCACTTTCCTTCAGCCTCAGCAAAGAGATTCTCTCATTTGTAATGAATTCTTTAAAAGAAGTGAGAGACCTCTGTGGATGGGTTGGTTTCAGCTTGATGAGATATCAGTACTACTGTTGGCCGGCAAGCATTCGAATTAAACGGTTGTCGTTTCTTACCACCACTAGATTCGAGGAGACTCTGTGAAAACTGGTTTAGGATTTCTGGACCTCTAACCCTGTAATAACTAATAAGCAGTCTCCTGTCCTGCTTTGTTGGGCATCTGTTTTCTGTGAACTGCATTCACAGAAGACAAGAGCAATGAGACGGAACTGGATTGTGATAGACTCCAGAAGGAGAAAGACAGCTTTGACTGCTAGCCATGTGAAATCACTTTGCTTTCAGCCAGTGCCAAACAGTTTTGTAGTTTAGTTTGATTTTTCTCAACACCCCCCCCATGTTCAATGCATATTTGTCAAAGAGCTAGAATTTACTGCATAATTCGATTTATGGCAGGGTTGCATGACTTGGGCCGGACAGAAATCACACACAGCATCCTGGAAACTGTAGAAAGACAGCAATGCCCTGCAACCATCCAAAACAACTTAGCAACTGTATACCAACATCCTGGCAACTACACAGAACACCCTAGAAACTCCATAGCAACTCTCTGGTAACCAGAGAAAGCACCTTAGCAACTACTGTGCATAATGCACTGGCAACCACCTAAAACACATTAGTACTTGCATGACAACACTCCGGGAACAACCCAGAACACCTTAGCAACTGCAAAGCAATGCCTTGCCAACCACCCACAGCACCCTAGCATCATCCTATTGAATCTTACAGGAAGAAAAACACTCTTTTTGGTCGGAAAACATAAAGATCTAGTTTTAACTCTGTCATGGATTGCAACAGCGCACCATGGTAGATTTCGAATTAGATTTGTATATTATCAGAAGAAAAAGAGTATTAGAAGACTGTCTTTTGTAAGGGTAACATGGCAACATTATTGACCTTTGACGAGGACAGAATGCATTTTTGGTGTTACGGTTTAGTCAAAGCGATGCATAGCACCAACTCGACTGCAGGAAATGCCAGAGCGCTGGTGAAGTATCCCTGTGCGGGAAATGTTGGGTTTGGCTTTAATCCCAGAGGTCACAGGAATATGAGATGCTGAAGTCCTCAGAATTACGTCTCAACTGGGAAACAACTCGGTTTTGTGCTCAGGTCTGGTTTGGTTTGGTCTCTTCGCCTTTGTTTCTTTGGGGGGAATTGTACAATTAATTTGTTGTCACATTACTGTTCTTGCATGCTGGATCAAGTTTTCGCTTGAGTGTTTCTATATACCTGCCCGGGGCAAAAACATGTGTCGGTATTTCTCAAAATAGAGCGTGCTCGAGCTCTTCTAAGCCTCTTGATTTCCTTTTCTCTCAGCAGATGTGGACGAGTGCGCCGAGGCCCTGGACAGCTGCAGCATAGATGCCATCTGTCAGAACACCCTCAAGTCATACAAATGCATCTGCAAATCAGGATACAAAGGTGATGGGAAACACTGCGAAGGTAAGAAACACTAAAGATGCAAAAACATGAGGACTTATCAACTGTATTCATCATGTATTTTTGTCTTATTTTAGAGTAAAACTATTAAGCGTACAGTGCTGATGAAGTTCTACTGAATGTTAAAAAGCTTTCTTGTATATGTAGAAACAAGCCGTTTAAAAATAGACATCATTTGGGACAGTTCATTTATTCAATGAATTAAAATGAAAATAAAATAAAAAAAATAACAAGTTAGATTTGAAACAATATCAACGTATTTGAGAACAAACTGCATAAGAGAATATACATATGGCTATTGATTTAAGAAGTTTAAGTTGATTGAAGAAATTTAGTGCAAGGAATCATATAAAATAATTAGGGCTGTGCAAAAATTAGTTGCGATTAATCGCATCCAAAATAAAAGTCTGTGTTTACATAATATATTTGTGTGTGCTGTATATAATTATTTTGTATATATAAATACCTATGCATGCATGCATGTATATATTTAAGAATTATTTGCGCTTAAATTCTGTATATATATAAATAAAAACATAATCTATATTATATAAATATAAATATTTTATATATGATTAACACATTTTCTTAAATATATACATGCATGTGTGTGTATTTTTATATATACAAAATAATTATATACAGCACACACAAATATATTATGTAAACACAGACTTTTATTTTGGATGCGATTAATCGCAATTAATTTTTGCACAGCCCTAAAAATAATGCAATAAAATAATTAATCACGAGGTTAACTTTAGAAAGAACTCAGTTGCCACAATAATGTGGCACAAAAACTCTTCCCCCCCCCCCAGGATCGTGGCAACAAACCAGAACACCCTAGCAACTCCATAGCAACACCCTGACAACCAATCAAAGCACCTTAGCCACTACATAACTCTGAACTGGCAACTGGCAAAAACACCATAGCAAAATCCAGGCAACCTCACAAAAATACTTAGAAAATATATAGCAGCGTGCTGTCAACCACCCAAAACTCCATAGGGACTCCCTGGCAACCATTTAAAGCACATTAGCTACTACATAGCAATGCATTGTCAACCACTCAAAACACCTTAGTAACTGAATAGCAGCATCCTGGCAACCACCCAGAACACCATAGCAATTGTATAGCATTGACCCGGCAACTACTCAAAACACTTTAGCAAATGCATAGCGATGCCCTGGCAACCACTCAACGCATCTTAGCAACATCTGGCAACAAAAACTGCACAGCAACCCCCTTGGAACCACCTAAAACCCTTTAGAAGCTGCATAACAACACCCTGGGAACCACTTAAATTGTACATGAAGTATTTTACATGGAAACCTATTCTAAACCCTGATCCCTATTAACCCTAACCTAACTGTATACTAATACTCTAATGAGAGTTAGTTGACATGTAGTTGCAAAGTTAATGATAGTTAATAGAATAGTGTAACCAACTCTTCTCTTGATTTAAGTACAAAATACTTGAGGTTTAAAGAGCTGTGTGGGGAAAGAAAAACAAACCTAATTTGAATATTAATATCATATGCTTTTCCAATAAAATTATCTTGTTTAAGGATAGTGAGATATTACTTGGAATGAAGACAAAATCACTCTTGAAATCTGTTTGTTTTTTCCGTGTAGTCTATAATAAGATCACTCTGGCTGATTATTTGTGTGTGTGTGTACAGTGTTCAGACACTTCAAGGTCTACTTCTCCATGTCTCATTTCTGCAGTTCCTTGGCTTCATTTGCAGACTATCCTGAGGGAAGGGAAATAGGTGTTCAAATACAAGATTAAAAAGATGACAGACTCAATTCTTTACACTTTGGACGTGAAATAGAGCATGAAATATCTTACACGTTTCCGATAATGACTTGGCCTGGTAATTACACAGAGATGTTTCCACCACCACCACCAAAAAAAAAAAAAAAAACGCTTTGCATTTCCAATCATGTCAATGTGAGTTGAAATGAGTTAAATGGTGAGTTAAATGGCTCTATGATAAAGCCATATCTTAGGAAAAATAGTTTTCTTGAGGCCGTTTGCCTAGTTTTTAAAGCTCAGTTGTATTTGGAGAGGTGTATGCTGCTGTTAGACCCAATGTGATCCTTTCTGGATACAAACATCCTAAGCCCAGGCAAAACACTGGAAAGCGAAGGGGTTCGGTAATGTTTACTAAACTAAACTGGGATAAGCGCGTAAAACCATTGATATGGTGTGGAAACACAAATGTGTGCCGGGGAGATATGAGCATCGTTGTTCAAATATACTTCCCCACGCGCTGAATTTCTGCACACACACAAAAAGACCAGAACCAGAACCGGATCCTAATCCTCTGAAAGCTATTGCAAAACTCTTGATAGCTATTTGCTACAAATAACGTGGGTTATTATGAGTAAATAACGGCTCTTAGCTGTCAAAGAACGGCATGGCTGGTCACACTTCTTCCCAACTAACTTAACCAGCAAGATTTTCATGTCTTTACATCTTTTTATATTTAGATTTAGGCACAATTTATATAGCTACAAGCTTTTTTAAGCTAAAGCTTTAGATCAGTAAGTTTTTAAGAAGTGCTACACTGTCAGAAAAAAAGGTACAAAAGCTGTCACTGGGGCGGTACCTTTTCAAAAAGGTACACTTTTGTACCTAAAGGGTGCATATTGGTACCATAATTGTACAAATATGTACCATGAAGGTACCAATATGCACCCTTTAGGTACAAAAGTGTACCTTTTGAAAAGGTACCGCCCCAGTGACAGCTTTTGTACCTTTTTTCTGAGAGTGTATATACTGTAATAATATAATATAAAAATATAGGGTGTACGATATATTGGCCATCATATCGGTATCAATCGATATATGGCATAAATTTGGCAGATATCAAAGCCAATGAAAAATAGATTATTTCCTTCATCTGAGACGCTTCAGATGTTTGAATTGCTTAAAATATGATTGGAATCACTTCAAAAAAGTAAAACATGTTTAAGTGTAATATGTGCAGCACGAGTCTGTCATTATAATTGTGTGCTTGAGACATGCATTTTAATACTTTTGTTTTTGTAATCAGGCTCTAAAAAAAATTAATCTGGTCCTTATCAGGTACTAATTTTTGTTAAATAGGTTCACAAAAAAATGCATAAATATATTATACAAGATCATAAAGGGGTTTTTTTGACATGAAGTAATTCATATCGCTCCTGTCACTGCTTGAATTTTCACGTTAACCAGCTTTAACCTTAAAAATGTTGGTCCATGCAGACAGTTCGGGTTTTCAGGTTAATTTTGCATGGTTTAATCCATATACTCCATCGTCTGTGTCTTAATAGGCTATTTATTATTTTTCTTGGATACAGAAAATACGTTTATTCCACATCTGCGATCATCTCAGCGTGACACGAACGACCCGTAAACAATACGACTGTAATGAATAGTGAAAAATGCTTCTCCGAATTGCTCGTCCCGTAGATTGCTTAGTATTTTGTAGTTTGATGGAGTGAAGCTGGTGTTGCTTTTGTGCAAAACCGAAATAAAAATGAAAAGTGCAAAGACTTTGTACTGTGTTGGAGGTGGAATAAAAAGCATTCAGGAGGAATAAAGAAAAATAAAGCATTGTACTCCAGGCTGTGAGTGCCTCTCCATACTCACTGAGCTCAGACGACTACAAAGCAGAGCAGAGGAGTCTGGGTAATTAGTGCTCAATTGGGCGTCAAATGAGTGGGGATGCCCCCCCAACACACACACACACAGTCATCCACTTCTCTCTCTGGCTCTGAGATGTTTATTCAGCTGCTCTCGCCATACAAACATAAGGCATAATTCACTATAATCGCCACAGTTACCGGCACACAGAAGCTCATATTGACCGAAATAATGAATTAGGAACCATTTAAAGGAGCAGATGGATTTTAAAGGGGTCATATTTTACACATTATAAGTCAACATTTAATGTTAGTCAATTTTTTAGCGGCAAAAAATCTCCACGTACTGGAATCTTCACTGTGTTGATTGACATGAAGAGCAGAAATTGGTGAATACTGAATAGGCGTCTGTATGAAAAGGAGACGGTCCCTAGATGGTAAACTAGAGAGGAATCTGTAACCATATATATATATATATATATATCAGAGATGTTCACAAGTCATTTTTTGGAAGTCCAATCAAGTCTCAAGTCTTTGAGCTCGAGTCCAAGTCAAGTCTCAAGTCTTTAAGGGGCAAGCTCAAGTTAAGTCTCAAGTCTTTTGCCACGAGTCCAAGTCAAGTCTCAACTCTTAAATTATTAGGCATTGTCTAATTAAATATGTGCGAATTTGCATATATTTAAAAAAAAAAAAAAAACGAAATTTAGAAATATTAGATAAAGCCAGGTTTAAAATATTTTTTCATTGTGTTCACATACAGTAATAGATGGGGAAAAAATAGATATTTAATGGATATCTACTTTTGTTATCAGATATCAGATAGCCTTAAATAGATTTTCTCCATGTTTTTAGAAAAACAATGTTATATAAATCAAGCTAGGAAAAATATATTTACAAATCCATCTGTTATAGTCTTCATAATAAAACTAGGTACAAGACTGGACAGTTTGGTGTATCAGGTTTGGTATATAGGTGCCACTGAAGAAGTGGAGATTTCAGAATTGGAGTTTGAGAGAAAAGTCATTTTGAGAAAACGCGAAACGGGATCTAAAGATTTCCATCAGGCCAATGAGATTGCTCATTTAGAGTTAAATCCCCCCTTTTACTTTCGTGATTGGTTGCTGATTAAAAGGAAATGACCATATTTGGATCCGACAACATTGAACTGGAGAGAGAGAGAGAGAGAGAGAGAGCGCTTTCTATTGATGTCTGTGATGACGGTGCAGATCGCGGAGCAGCGGGATGATTTACAATGCCAACCTTTGTTGAATTTATGAGAAATCTACAGATGCAAAGTCAATGGAGACGGATTGTTTTCCCCCGGTGTGGGCGTGGCCTAAATACGCACAGTATGACAAAGGACGGGGGACATGCAGCTTGTCATACGCTTCCCCAACGTATGCGCCAATAAAAGAAAATAGAAATACATTAAAATTAATTTAGATTTAAAAAGCAATAATTGCATGAAAACAAAAGTCTTTTGACAAGTCAGCGTTTGTGTGACACAAGTGCGACTCGAGTCCCCATCTCTGATATATACACACTGCCACTTTATTAAGTATACTGTACCTGTTCAACTGCTGGTTAATGAAAAAATGTTATTAGCCAATCACATGCTAGCAACTCAATGCATTTAGGCATGTAGACATGATCAAGACGGTCTGCTGAAGTGCTGAAGTACTGTCACTTTTGATCAATTGAATGCATCCGTGCTGAATAAAAGTAGAAAGGTGTTGGTGTGTATATATAGTACGTGTAAAATATATATGTTTCCTATTATATGACCCTTTTATCTTTTAATTTGTACTCCAGATATCGATGAGTGTGCCAGTGAATATAATGGAGGATGCGTTCACGACTGCATCAACATCCCTGGAAACTACAGATGCACGTGTTACGACGGCTTCCGTTTGGCCCACGACGGACACAACTGTCTGGGTAAGATATCGCTTCTTTTCCTGAAAATATCCTGGAAAATATCCATAGATTTCCATGGATTTGATTTTAAGTTAAGAGTTTACTGAAATGCAATTCAAGGCATTTATTAGACCAACACATTTTGTGATTACATCGATGTTCACTGAGAATTTGTTCTCAAAACACAAGTAGTCTAATAAAATGTAAACTTGTCTAATAAAGTTTCATCTGTTCTCTGTAAAAGAATATATTATCAATAAGTTATGACAGCGTGTGTTTTACATTTGCTTTCACTCATCAAAATAAGTTAAACTTTTGTGATACCAGATTCAACTCATTTTTCAACTCGGTTTAATGAAATAACATAAACATCTGTTGAGTTGATTTTACTTAAAAAATTTTTTTATTGCAGTGTTGAATTTCTTTGAATTTTTGTTCAATGAGTTGGGAATAAATGTATTTGTAGAATATCGCTCATTTAACAGTGCCACCGCAATTTTCGATGTTTTTGATCACTTTCATAGAATTAAATATTCTTATTTAATTAATATTTGGTACAAATATCAAATCTACTGTAAGAGTGTAATTTGGGATAAATATTCAGAGTGGGTCAGTAAGTGTGTGCGATGAGAGATTCCTTAAGCTAAGTTCACACTACAGGATTTTAAGCCTGATTTTTGCCTGATTTGCAAATCGTTTAGCTCGCCGACAGGTCAGGGTGTTATCGCGCGCAAATCGCGGGGGATTAGCGGACGATGAACGCTTGCCAATCTGTTAGTATGAAAGAGCCAACAACGCAGCGAAAACGCTCGCAGATGCATCGCCGAGCTCGGAAAAATATCTAGCCTGCTAGATATCCAGAGCCGTCGCGCGACTCAACCTCAGTGATGTCATGAGTACAGCCAATCATAGCAACGCAACGCATCTTTTTTTTTCTCCCTCAGAGCAGATCGTCGCGCAAACAGTGTGATAATGCACTAGTTTCTGTCTGACGTCCATATTCGTGTGTTGTGTTCTCTTCTTCGCTGGGTATTGGCCCAATATTTGTGTATTTATTTATAGTTTTTTTCGTGACAAAACGTGGTTCGTAGACAAGATAGAATCGTTGGGTGACAGAGTTGTCGTCAACTCGTTATTTATTTGATCATTTTCAGGATTTAGACCGTAACGCAGTACTGAAACAGCTCTCATTAGAGTCACAAATGATTTTCTCTTATCATCCGATCGTGGTTGTATCTCTAGCCATGTTTCCATCCACTTGTCAATCGAATTATCGGAAATTCGGTTAAAAAACTCATGCGGATAAAGCTGGTGAAAGTGTGTTTCCATCCAACGGCTTTAAAGCGAATAAAAACCTGTACGTAATGACGTCACATGCTGTTTTGCGATCAAATTGGTATATCGAATTGATTTGAGACATTTTAAGGTGTTTCCATTAATTTTCGCACTGAATCGAACAACATTCAAGCAAACTTTTGCGAACAAAGTTTTGTTAGACAAAACGGATCGCGCCATCTACCAAAAAATGATCAATATTTCACAAGTTGAAGGCTAATAATGCTTATGTGCCAGCTGATAGCGACATATGAATGGGATAATGTATGCGAGGCGGTTGTTGTATTCGCCTCACAACCGCCTCGCTATATATATTATCCTGCTTATTACATATAAATCAACCAAATAAATAAATAAATCAATCATTTGACACAAAATATTGACTTAAAAACGAGTTTATTGATTTAAAAACGAGTATTGCTTCTGCTAAAGAAAATAGTCTGTTCCGTCTCTGAACTGCGTCCATGGCAACGGTGTTGCGCCGCAGTCTGTTAACTAGAAATAACAAACCACATTCTACATTAGAACTCAACCAAGCCACGTAAAAACCATAGATATATACACTAGACCTCACCTTGGGGTTCTAAGCATGCGTCAAAACCGCCGCCATCTTGGAACAGGGGTCTTGTCATAGGAAGTAGCTAGGTAACGCTGCTATCTCTGCCTTTACTTCGAATTCATTGATGGTGGCGGACTTTTGTGCAGCGTATGATGTTCACGGATGAAATCTGAACTAGGAAGAATGTTTTTAAAAAAAAAAAAAAAAAATGTATTTTTTTTTCTTTCTGGAATTAATGATAAATACATGTCCGACCGTTGGAACAAACCAAAAAAACAAGAAAAATCGCATTCATGATGATTTATGGTGATTTTATTTGCGTTAGACCTGTGTCTGATGCATTAAAGTGGAGGGGCTCCCCTGTTTCAAGATGGCGGCTCTATTGACGCATTCGTTCTAATGAACTGCCGTATCCAAGGTGAGGTCTAGTGTATATGTCTATGCGTAAAAACAAGCAAAACTAACCTGAGAAAACAGCGACGCTATAAACATTGCTATGATGATGACGATGCACGTATGCCCGACGACAGCGGAGGTGACTGTGGTTTGGGAACGAGCGCTCCATCAGTTCTGGGAGATCGTGGTTCACGGAAACCCTTTGGTTGAAGCATCTTTTTGCTTTGTCCACTTACATCTGTCTTTGTTGACATCCGCCATGTGTGCGCAAACAGACTGGCTGGAAATGAACTCGTCTTCTGACGTGTTGCAACCATAAAAGGGCATAAAACTTAATCGCAGTTCATTATTTATTCGGCAAATAACGTTTCCATCAGCTTCTATCGCATTAGCCGATTAGCCCATGAGACCGAACGTATTTCATTTGAGTCGATTTTCATGAAATTTCATCGAATTTTACTGTTTCCATAAGGCATTTTTCATTCGATATCACTTAATTCGGATAAAACCGTGTCGATGGAAACATGGCTATTATGTAGTGCGTTGTCAACTCGTGTAGTGAGTTACCTCCTGTTGTGGATCAATCACGTTTTGTTGTGTGGTGTGAACAGCTAAACAACTTGAACACTCCTGATTTCACTGAGAGCAAGTCATGTCTTGTGAACCGCACAGTTCAGCCCGACGTTTTAAAATCATGTAGTGTGAACTAGGCTTTACAGTACCACCGCTCAGGACTTCATGCTACACAACACAAACACAGAGGCTTGTGGATCACTGCTGGACCCAAACTTACAATGGCTGACGTCTAATCAAACCCTTCACAGACCGCCACAACACACTATATCCTCCGTGTCAAAATGAAGTGGGCTGTGCGGTTAACCAATAGGAGAGGACAGTAAATCTGTCAGATTTGTGCGCTGGTTCTGTGGTATTAATTGTATTTTCAGAGCGTTTTCGACTTTGCCCAGTCGTTTCCAGGTCAGTTAAATCAGTCTAAGGGAAATGTGTGTGTTTGTCTGGGAGATTTACATGGGGTTACAGTCTTATACTGACCCTGGCTCTTTAACTCAACACAGATGTCCGAACAATCGGCCCAATGAAGATGTGCTTTTTTCCAACGGGTGGTTTTCAGTGAGTGTTTGTGTGGGTTATGTGGGTTTACTCGCACCGCGTGGTGCCGAACTGCACAGCTGAACCCTGGGATTTCAGCAGACGTTTAAAGGTCCCGTCTGCAATTTTTAGGAACACATTCTGAAGTGTTGAGGTTTTCTCTGGCAGCTTTAGCTCTGCTGGAGTAACTGGATCGCCCCGTCACCTGCGGTTCTTCTGAAGAGCTCCAAACAACCGGATTTGTATCAGAACGAGAGTTAGCTGCATTTGAGAACCGAATCCCACCTTTCGAATCAAATAAAAATAGAGTTGATCATATTGGATTTTAAGTTGGAATGACAGGAAGAAGAGTTTACTGAAATGGATTTCAATTATCAGACCAATTTTGATTAATTTCAATTATCAATTATTCAATTATTAATTTTTCAATTATCAGACATTTTGTGATAATTACATCGATGTTCACTGAAAATTTATTCTCCAAACACAGTAAAAAATATATTATCAGTAGGTTATGACGTGTTTTACATTACTTTAACTAATCAAAATACATTTTTTATGAGTTATGCATGATTCAACTAATTTTTTAAGTCTATTTAATGTAATTTAAGATAAAAAAAACAGATAATTTACTCACCCCCATGTCATCCAAGATGTCCTTGTCTTTCTTTCTTGAGTCGAAAAGAAATTAAGGTTTTTGATGAAAACATTCCAGGATTTTTCTCCATATAATGGACTTCAATGGGAACCAAACGGTTCAAGGTCCAAATGAGAGTTTCAGTGCAGCTTCAAAGGGCTTTAAACGACACCAGATGATGAATAAGGGTCTAATCTAGGACCCTTCAAGTCATGACTCGAAAAAAGATTCGTTCATTTTGATGAACGAGTTCGAACAGGAGAGTCACAAACGCTCATCACAGAACAGAGCAAGGCGAGCATTTGTGCTTATAAAACTTAAACTTTGTTATTTATTTTTGAAATGAGCGATCGTTTCGCTTGATAAGACCCTTATTCAATCGTTTAAAGCCCTTTGAAGCTGCACTGAAACTCTCATTTGGACCTTGAACCGTTTGGTTCCCATTGAAGTCCATTATATGGAGAAAATCCTGGAACTTTTTCATCAAAAACCTTAATTTCTTTTCGACTGAAGAAAGAAAGACATGGACATCTTGGATGACATGGGGGTGAGTAAATTATCAGCAAAAGTTTTTTTTAAAAGTGATCTACTCCTTTAAACATTTAGTTTATTACAACTTTTTTTCTGTGTTGTTTTGAATTTCTTTTCATTTTTGCTCAACAAGTTGGGAATAAATTTTCATGATTGATTTGTCGAATATTGTTCAAGCAAATTTCTCTTTATAGATTTCATATTTTTAGAAATAAATAATAATATTAAATGAATATTAGGAACACATTAAATCTACTGTAACAAAGTATCACATTTTCAGAGTACTGATCAATAAAGACCTGATGTATGTATTTCTGAAAACACAACAAACACTATGTTGTGTATGACAACGGTAATTGAAATATATATTGAATATAAATAGGATATAATATTATTATTAAAATGAAATATATTAAAATGACTGCACTAATTAACATGAGAGCATTCATATGGGTCAATAAAATCAACATTTATATATATATATCAAATTGTTCTCTAACCGCTCTTGCCACACACACACACACACACCAATGATTTGTTCCAATCTATTTAGCGTCAGCCGCATGTTTTGCTGTGGATCATTTGTAAAACTGTATGGATGAGCTGTACTCTGGAATGATCTATATCTGCTGTCCCGCGGCCCACCAGCAGCCGCTTTTGATATCCGAGCCGGCCTCTTATCTCTCATACACCCTTCACTAACTCTTTGTAACTCTGCGTTCTGTTCTTCACAAATGAATGATTTACACAAATGAACTGTGGGTAAAATAAACAACCCGCTTCTAAAGTATCTGTATTCTGTTGACCACGATTTTGTCCCATCCCCAACGTTTCTTTAGGATATCAAATAACTTTTGCTCCAAGGTTCGTGTGTTCTCGGTTTGACTCTGATCTCAGACGGAGAATAGCGAGTCGATTTGTTTGTTTTTAGTGGGAAGGAAAGTCAAAACTCCTGTAATCTGTGCAGGAAAGACTCTTTTGTGTGGATTTGCTCTTAATGTTATCTTTGCTTACCTTCATAGTTAAGGCAAAATAAAGTTGACCTTGCTCATTCATCACGTTTCTTATTAGCAAAAGAAGCTCTTTCAAGAACCAAAAGAGCTGTACAAGAAGATACAAACCAACGTTTTTAGTGCGCTCTAGTTGTAGGTGATGTTTTTAAGGACAGAGGATCGAGTGGCTACAGAAAAGGCCCGGCCATCTTTGTAGGGCCCTATAATTTACGCGATCACGGAATCGCGTAATTGGCCAATTAACGCGGAATCTAGTGTTGACGCGGAATTTTACATATTTGGAATGAAATTCGGTTTTTGTGTGGGAGAAGAACGTATGTCTGGGGAAAATGCAGAGAGACGGGGAAGCAAATCTTGGCGACACAACCCCTCCCGTCATTTCAGCTCATGACGGCATCAAATAAATAGCCGCGTTTCCACTGAAAGCATGGCGAAGCGGCTCTCCAGGGCTCTGCTTTCGTCGGCGAAAAAGTTATGAAACTCGTCGCACACACACTCAAAGTCCCCTCCGTGCAGAAGCTGCGTCCCAATGTGCATACTATGCCCGAAATAGTATTGACAGTAGGGATGCACCGAATATTCGGCCGCCGAAAATTTTCGGCCAAAAATGGCCCAAAAGTGCATTTTCGGTTTTCGGCCGTTTTCGAAAGACTTTTATCACCGAAACAATACGGCCGAAATGTTGTGATGACGCAAACAGAAACCGCGACCTGCACGTGCTTGTCTGAAGCAACATGTCTGTGGTGTAGGCGTATTTCAGTGTATCTGAACCCGCGATTAGACGGAAACCTTGTTTATCCACCTATATCTGCTCTAAACAATGCGCGCCATGACGACGACTCCGGTTGCGAGCGGGTCAAGAGCGGTGCGCGCGCTGTCTGTGGAGACTCGCGCTGCGGAGGCAGGCGAAAGTATAAACAAGGCAGCGCGAGTCTCCACAGACAGCGCGCGCACCGCTCTTGACCCGCTCGCAACCGGAGTCGTCGTCATGGCGGCGCGCATTGTTTAGAGCAGATATAGGTGGATGAAACAATTAAAAATTATAAATAAGACTCGCGCTGCGGAGGCAGGCGGAAGTAAACAAGGCAGCGCGAGTCTCCACAAACAGCGCGTGCACCGCTCCAAACGGTCGAGGCGTTTATACTTGACGCGCTCTCCGTTATACTATTCCTTGAAACGACAGGGGACGACTCAAGTAACTGTCCTCTAACCATCAGGAATCAGTGAGAAGAAGACAGATAAATACATGACAATGTTTATTTTTTAGTATTCCACCACCAATACAAAAATAATCATGTAAAACCCAGTAAACCCTGAGATTATTACTTGTGACATTACAAAAAAATATGTATATGGGAACATGTATGTATAGAACTAAATTAATGCTCTCTTAAATATTTTCTACATTCACTAAACATGTTTCATTAAGTTTCATGTACATTTGTATTAAACATGGACCATTGTTCATTTAAAAAGGCTTTTTATGTATGCAAAATTTTTAAAATGTAACTAATTTAGACATGCAAACTGGGTGCTAATGTGATGAGAAGTTTGCGCTCGGCTTTGTTTTTGAGATTTTTTGAGAATTTCATTTTAAAACCTTTCTGCAGGCCAGTAGATTATTATTTAGTGTACACATGAGTGGGGTCAAGTTAAACATTTTAGTTTGAATTTTATTTTATACTGTGCATTGTGCTAAATAAATATTTGCATAATTTGTAATTGATTTATTCTTTGAAAATGTTGTATTAATTTATGCAATTGCAATGCCTTGATTTTAGTAAAGTTTGTACACATTCATAGCCATAAATGCAATGATACTAATAATTGTTATAATTAACTAATAATAATTACTAATAATAATTTCTTTCGGTGTTTCGGTTTTCGGCCTTGGTTTCCTCTTTTTCGGTTTTCGGTTTCGGCCAAGAATTTTCATTTCGGTGCATCCCTAATTGACAGTAATGTTGCATACTATTTAGGATGGACAGTATGCACATTACGACGCGGCTAGAGTGTGACTTTTATTATAACTTATATAAACTAATATAATTTATTTTTACAGGACAGTTTAAAGCTCATGACCATATTTTGTTGTTACTTGAAGTACTTAGAGTGCAGTGTTATGTTGCATCATGCAGTATTTGTCATTTTAAGAGTAAATGCCTTTATTTGTGTACATTTTAATCATTAACATTAAAAGAAACATTAAAAGCTCTTTTTACAACTAAAATAACAGTAAAGGGTAAAAAAAAAAACGGATTTGCAAAAATGAAAACGGAAAAAACGGAATTTGCGAAAATTAAAACGGAAAAAAACGGAATTAGGGAAAAAATAAAACGGATTTTATAGGGCCCTACCTTTGAATTTTTAACAAGATCGAGGATCGAGACACTGATTAAATCAGAAACATACTCTGGTGCTAAGCCATGCAAAGCTTTGAAAACATATAGCAGCACTTTCCCAGCAGGCAATAGCTGTCATTTCACCATCTGGGTTAACTATAGACACAATGTAGTCCGGCTATGAGTAACCCACTTCTAGCCAAAATAACCTTGAATTTGGTTACATGTCAAAAGAACTTATTTTGATAATCCATCATGTAAGCAAAGTCTACAGTCATTACAAGGTGTTTGGTTTCAACTCTTTGACATGGTTAGACGTCTATAAAATTTTCACTGACGGACCAAATTTTGCCTTGTTTTAAAAATAAAATGACTTGCCTAGATGTCAGGGCTGTGTTTGGACGGCTATTAGACATCTTTTAAATGCAAAATTGCTTGTAATGAATTCTGTATCGTATAGCTAACCAGTTTCGCTTGATTAGAACAGGAGTGATGTGCTCCCGCTTCTTAATACAGTTAACAGCCTTTAGCAACTGAATTTTAAACAAGATGTAGGCGAGAGAGAACGAGAGGCCTGACTCACACACAGATACAATGCATTACAATCATCCAAGCATTGATGATTTGATGCGTAATGATGATTTTCTTCTGTTTATTTCATGCAATCAATGTGCAGGTTGTGCTGAATGGAGCATTTAACGGATTGATTTGCAGATCGATCTGCTCACAGATGCATCTTTGTGAAACTGCGAGAAACGGTGGTCTGATTGCAGCGCTTGTGTTGTATTGATGTCCCTCATCCTCCAGTTTTTTTATTCTTCTCTACAATTTTCATCAATTAATTCAGCTCGAACAGCCCTCCTTTCAAGCTTTTTGTAGATCATTTCAGCCATGGCTGTGCCATCTCTATTTTGTGGTACTAAAAGACATTCTATGGTTAAAGTTGGAAAATCTCCCTCTATATATGAAGAGTTCAGATGCAAAAGCCTCTAAATGCCATTTGAAATTTTCTTCTAAAATTACCATTTTTATCAAGCTTGTATATTTAAGTTCAGTAATTTCACTTAAATGACAATTAATAGGTAATCTTCATTGCCATTTATGTGAAATTACTGAACCCTTAAATATACAAGCTTGATAAAAATGATCATTTTAGAAGAAAATTTCAAATGGCACTTAGAGGCTTTTGCATCTGAACTCTTCATATATTTTCTAAATTCACCATTTCAAATGTAATCATCATTGATGACAACAGCATAATATTTGCATACTACACACTGCATCTGTTTTATTTAACCTATTTTATGTTTTAGCTGACAGACAAAAATATCAATAGCAATTTCATTTGTATTTATTTTACATAACTGATGTAAAATAAATTGATATTGCCATACAAGTCCATTAATTACAACGGACGGTATTCCCATCGGCTGTCAAAAAATGGGCTAGATAAAATATGCAAAATTCAATTTGCAAAATACATTGTTCAGCCAATAAATGTTCTATCTGAAGCTCAAACGTGATGCGAAACACGAGAATGAACCTCATTGGTTCTATCTGAAGCTCAAACGTGATGCGTTACACGAGAATGAACCTCATTGGTTCTATCTGAAGCTCAAACGTGATGCGAAACACGAGAATGAACCTCATTGGTTCTATCTGAAGCTCAAACGTGATGCGTAACACGAGAATGAACCTCATTGGTTCTATCTGAAGCTCAAACGTGATGCGTAACACGAGAATGAACCTCATTGGTTCTATCTGAAGCTCAAACGTGATGCGTAACACGAGAATGAACCTCATTGGTTCTATCTGAAGCTCAAACGTGATGTGTAACACGAGATTGAACCTCATTGGTTCTATCTGAAGCTCAAATGTGATGCGTAACACGAGATTGAACCTCATTGGTTCTATCTGAAGCTCAAATGTGATGCGTTACACGAGAATGAACCTCATTGGTTCTTGCTGAAGCTCAAACGTGATGCGTAACACGAGAATGAACCTCATTGGTTCTATCTGAAGCTCAAACGTGATGCGAAACACGAGAATGAACCTCATTGGTTCTATCTGAAGCTCAAACGTGATGCGTTACACGAGAATGAACCTCATTGGTTCTATCTGAAGCTCAAACGTGATGCGAAACACGAGAATGAACCTCATTGGTTCTATCTGAAGCTCAAACGTGATGCGTAACACGAGAATGAACCTCATTGGTTCTATCTGAAGCTCAAACGTGATGCGTAACACGAGAATGAACCTCATTGGTTCTATCTGAAGCTCAAACGTGATGCGAAACACGAGAATGAACCTCATTGGTTCTATCTGAAGCTCAAACGTGATGCGTTACACGAGAATGAACCTCATTGGTTCTATCTGAAGCTCAAACGTGATGCGAAACACGAGAATGAACCTCATTGGTTCTATCTGAAGCTCAAACGTGATGCGTAACACGAGAATGAACCTCATTGGTTCTATCTGAAGCTCAAACGTGATGCGTAACACGAGAATGAACCTCATTGGTTCTATCTGAAGCTCAAACGTGATGCGTAACACGAGAATGAACCTCATTGGTTCTATCTGAAGCTCAAACGTGATGCGTAACACGAGAATGAACCTCATTGGTTCTATCTGAAGCTCAAACGTGATGTGTAACACGAGATTGAACCTCATTGGTTCTATCTGAAGCTCAAATGTGATGCGTAACACGAGATTGAACCTCATTGGTTCTATCTGAAGCTCAAATGTGATGCGTTACACGAGAATGAACCTCATTGGTTCTTGCTGAAGCTCAAACGTGATGCGTAACACGAGAATGAACCTCATTGGTTCTTGCTGAAGCTCAAATGTGATGCGTTACACGAGAGTGAACCTCATTGGTTCGCCCCCTATTCCCTTATTCACTATTCACTACATTAGTTCACTAACATAGTTCACTTGAAGGAGTGAATGATAATGAGTGAGTGAACTCAGATACTGAGTGCCACTTTTGCATAGTTTGACCTCGCTGTTTAATAATTATTTGAGACCGGCAACTCGTGTAGTAATGAAAAGATTCATTTGCAACTCTGTCATGTATAAACCTTAAATAAACTATTTAATAACTAAAATGGAATTTAAATGTATGATATTATTCGGTACCCACATTGGACCACATTGCCATCTTCTGGTCAGACGATTCTCACGGTGCATTATGGGTGTTGTCTAGCCGTTGAGTGTGCATTGTGGGATTGAGTGAGTGCACTCGATAACGTCCACCATGGTTGCATACATAGACATTTGCTTATTCAAATGATCTTAAATTAAAAGCATTAAAAATACAAAGTACTGTTTGAACATTTGGAAGAAATGTAACCCCATAATCTCCTCCTGATTTTGAGTGATAGATTGTCATTCAGCGAGGCTCAGAGGAAGGAATGGAGTGAGAAAAAGGTAAAGAGGGACTGACTGGGGAAAGGACCGGAACGAGGTATGAGAGAAAGAAAAAGAGAGGGAATTTTTCAACACTGATGAATCCTCTCAGGAGAATTTTTAAGAAATGTTTTAAGTGCAAATAGCACGAGCTCTGCTCCGGGTTTCACCAGAATCCGGTTCCTTTTCCAAATATTTGCTTTGGACGCCGGCCGCGGCCTGCACATAACACATGTCCCTAATGCAGGAGAGCTTCGCAAAACTCAACGCGGCAGGAAATCTTTGGTTTGTTTATGCTGCGGGAGCAAGGTGTTAGGGGTCTGAAGCGTCAGGGACTCGTGGTGAAGTTCTGAACGTGCAAATGTACGTTGTGTGGAAACGTTTAGCAGTCCTTATGGGTGTCGCCATACGTTAAATGGTTTCCAAATGCTTGGAGGGCCGACCGATAAGTTAGCAGTAAACGTAGACGGCGCTCAGCGTCTCACATCTCATTGCCGTCAGTAGTAACACTTGAATCCAAAACTGTAAATATTCCCTCAAGTTTAAAGGCCCCCTGAAATCAAAATGTATGTTTTTTTTTAGCTTTTAGTATAAATATGTTAGCCTTAAAGGGTTAGTTCATCCAAAAATGAAAATTCTGTCAGTATTTACTCACCGTCATGTTGTTCCAACCCCGTAAGACCTTCGTTCATCTTCACAACACAAATTAAGATATTTAAGATATTAAGATCGCTCCTGCATACTAGTCCATAGGCTTCTTCAGGGAATGACTCTCGCTGGCCTCAAAAAGTCATTAAAGACATCGTTAAAATAGTCCAAGTGACTACAGGGGCTCAATCTTAAGTTTATCAAACGACGAGAACACTTTTTGTGCGCAAAAAACAACTAATATTTACTTCCTTCTCCATGGGCCTGTAGTCAGTTAACGTAGTGATTGCGTAGAGCTACGTCACACGTAGGCTCACTATTGGCCGACGCTGGTCATGTGTGTGTGATGCGTGTGACGTACAATAACAGAAGCTTACGCTATTAAACTAGTAACCAGAGAAATAAACGAATAGTTGAAATAAAGTCGTTATTTTTGTTGTTTTTTGCGCACAAAAAGTGTTCTCGTCGTTTGATAAACTTAAGATTGAGCCACTGTAGTCACTTGGGCTATTTTAACGATGTCTTTAATGACTTTTTCGAGGCCATCGATTGTCATTCCCTCAAGAAGCGTATGGACTAGTATGCAGGAGCGATCTTAATATCTTAAATATCTTAATTTGTGTTGCGAAGATGAACGAAGGTCTTACGGGGTTGGAACAACATGAGGGTGAGGAAATACTGACAGAATTTTCGTTTTTGGGTGAACTAACCCTTTAAGGTTAAGCTGGTATGTTCCAATTTGCATTTAGGAGATATAAGCATTCAAAACTTAGTCTCACTTCCGGATCACGCGTTTATATGACATCACCGCGGACTTCAGCGTCTCATCACATCTCATGTCCAATCAAATGCTCTCTAGAATCTAAAGCTCCGCCCTTTCTGCCATAAACACCACCAGGTCAAAGGGATCGTCGACACATCAGAGCAATATAGGTTTGAGATGTGCGTTCGGTTGCTCAAACGCTCGAGTTTTATTCCATTTCCCAACTGTACGTTAAGAATGAAATGGTTAGAAATTTATTGAATCCAACATATCATCAGCTCTCAGATTCACTTCCATGGTGCTGTCAAGTACGACTTGAGGTTGTGTGGTAAACTAAACGCTATTGGTTATTTGAAAAGGGGGAGGAGCCATTCAATAGCTTCATGTTTCATTGGAAATTATGTCAACGCATCCTAGCTACGTGTTCCAATGCACTTCAGTGGGCCTTTAAGCTCCTAGCTGTTTTGAAGTTGCTCGGTTTCACACGTGGCGCTGTGAAATGTGCTAAACTGGTGTGAAATTGTCAGTTTTCTCATTGAGAGCATGGCAGTCGCCTGTTGACAAAAACAACATGATTTCATGACTCATTTGAAGTGAACTAGTGCCTAGATTTTTACTGCTTCAATAATACATATGCATGCTTCTGCTTATCCAAGTTTCTGGCCTTTCTAATTCTGATACGTTCAATAGCCACGCCCACAATGACATCCGATTGGTTCCTGCACACGCATATTAAACATCTAGTACAGGGTTCCTCAATAGGCGGCCCGCGGGCCACATCCGGCCCGCGAAAGGAAAATGTTTGGCCCGCGCTCATTTCCAGGTTGTCATGGTAACATCAGTGTAAGCAAAAATTCAAACGCAGTATCTAGGCATTCGCGCGCAACGGAAATATGGCAAGTGCGAAGAAAAGAAAAGTGGACACAGAAAACAGATGATTCAAATCTGAATGGACTGAACAATTTTGTTTTATTTTGCCTGACCACCACAATGCAAAGCCAACGTGTTTGCTATGCACGCAGACCGTGGCTGTCTGTAAGTCTGACAATATCAAACGCCATTTTAACATCTGCTCAAAATTTCTTGAAAAAAACAGACTCGTTTGAAAAAGAAAATAATATATAAAAATAAATAAAAATAGAATAATTCGGCTATGTGGTGATTTGTGACTCTTTTTAACAAAACAACAACAACAAAAATAGCAGAGCAAACTTTGAGGTCATAACATTGTGGTTGGTGGCCCTTGGCTCTGTATTGTCAGAAGAATTTGGCCCTTGGTAAAAATTAATTGAGGAACCCTGATCTAGTATGTTCTGATTTTTAGTTCCAATAAATGTAATGCAGGTAACTTTGTGTCACAATTGTGTGTGTGTGTGTGTGTGAGATGAGAGCGCTGGGAAATGGTTATGTTCCCCCCTCGGCTCTGCTGAAAATGGCCTAGATTGGAAACTCTATCCCAAGGCCTCAGTAACATTGGACAAATAGACAGAAAATTAGTTTCGCATGAGGGTTTATTAAGAGCAAGCTTGTGTATACAGACTGACACTGATGCGACGTATCTAAGGGAGAGATCAGGTTGCGGTCTCATCCTCAGAGAGGCAGACGACACACAGAAACATCTGGAATGAGAACAAATACACACACACACACACACACACATTTGTCAGTTTGACGGGAGCTGAACCTTGCTGTGAGTTTCAGTAGTGAGCTCGTGGGATGAACTCGACGCACCTGATGTCACTGTCAGTTGTGCTAGAGTCTCTCATGTGAGTGTGTACAGAGTGTGTGTGTGCGACTTAAACCTTGAAATCAGGCCAAATTTGTAGCCTATTTCCTCTCAGCCAAATTTTATGGCAATATATTTATATACATTTATTGGCTACACAATGCAGGACAGGGAAAAGTGTTTGGGTCACGCTGTTTTTGTAATTTATTTATTTAAATTTTTGTTTATTTTTTATGTTTTTTATATTGTATCTATATATTGCATTCATTTAATTTAATATTTATTATTTAATTGAATTCATTAATTTATTGGCTGTAAAATGCGGGACTGGCCCCCTTTGCATGTGTGAAATGTGAAACAATACCACAACCACGTTGAATGGGTGTTAATATGTACGTTGAATGGTCAGTGATTATAATAAATAATTGATAAAAATAGGATGATTTGCAGTTTCATAGTTTCAATAAATGTTTTATATTTTTATAAATGGAATAATAATTGTATGAAGAAAGTTTTAAAAAAAGAAGAAATTAATACTTTTATTCAGCAAGGGTGCATTAAAATTGATCAAAAGGGACAGTAAACACAGTTATAACGTTACACAAATATATATTTTTAATCAAAATACTGTTATTTTGAACTTTCTTGTCATCAAAGAATCTTGAAGAATGGATCACGGTTTCCACAAAAATTATGTTTTCAATGTTAATAAATATACGAATGTTTCTCATCATATTAGAGTGATTTCTGAAGGCTCATGTGACTCTGTAGACTAATGAAGCTGATAATTCAGCTTTGATCACAGGAATAAATTACATTTCAATATATTCACAAAGAAAACAGTAATTTTATATTAAAATAATATATCACAATATTAGTGATTTTTCTGTATTTTTTCATCAAATAAATGTATATTTGGTGCTATAAAACCAAAACTCAAAAAAATGTAAGGTAATCAAAGTTAAGAAATTAAAAGTTTAAGTAAGCAATACCGACAGATTTTTATTTTGTACTTTATACATTTGACTTGTTCTTAACTTGAAATGTTTGAGCACACTAATTCCTTCAGCTAACTTAAAACCTCCATGTAATCTCAATGTGAACATTTTAATTAGTATAAACTTGGTCAGCATTACAAGCTTTGTTAACATGTTAACAATAGTAATGATATAGTAGCACATAAAAAAAAGGTTTTATTTGCTTTCAAATCATTCTGCATGCATGATGGTAACTTTCCCAAAACCAACATTAACAGAAATTCTTCTAAATTAGCATAACAAAACATTAATTCATACTAAATCTTCCACTTAACATTAATCTTGCTAAAAAAAACCCCAACAACATTATATTACGCTTAATTTTTAGTATTGACTTTCCCTTTCAAGTGCCATCGGCAAAGCATGCTGGGAAAAAGACTTCCCAGCCGTTTCAGTTAAACATAAGTTTGTCTAAAAACAATAAAACTCAAATAATTGGTTGTTATGGTGATATAAAACTCAAATAATTGTATATTTTTATTGGTAAGCTAATTAGTTGAATGTCAGTTGAATGCCTACTCAAACCAGTTTATTATATTGAGCGTTAAGGTTTACAGACCAGCCCTAAACTTTTGAATGACGGTTTATATATTTGTATAAATGAATAGGCACAGTTCCAGTGATGTTTCCCGTCTTGTGTCCCGTCAGATGTGGACGAGTGCTCAGAAGGAAACGGTGGCTGCCAGCAGGTCTGTGTGAACATGATGGGGAGTTATGAATGCCGGTGCCGAGACGGGTTTCTGCTGTCCGACAACCAGCACACCTGCATCCAGAGGCCCAAAGGTGAGCACGCTTCTCACCACGAGATAACATCTGAGAGCACTGGAAAAACTCATCAGTGGACTTAACGTAAAAAAAAAAAAATTAAGTAAATAAACTTAATGTTTATTCGACAAAAAAATAAGTAATGTGGAATTGTCTGCTTCACATAACCTATTTTTTTCAATTAAGCATTGTTTATTTACTTATTAATTTTAAGGCAACTGGTTTACTCAATTTTGCACTTTTTACTGTCTTTTTTCTCTTGTCATTAAACATTTGGATAACCTACTACACTGTAAAAAATATTTTGTTCCAGACGTATAAATGACAATGTTTGCGTTATAATGACATGATAATGAGATAACGTATAGTTCCAGTCATATAGATGACGTATAGTTCCAGATGAATAGATAATGTGTAGCTCCAGTCGTATAGATGATGTATAGTTCCAGTTGTATAGATGTATAGTTCCAGATGTATACTGTAGATGACGTATAGTTCCAGTCGTATAGATGGCGTTTAGTACCAGACGTTTGACGTATAGTTCCAGACATATAGATGACGTATAGTTCCAGTCGTATAGATGACGTATAGTTCCAGTCGTATAGATGGCGTTTAGTACCAGACGTTTGATGTATAGTTCCAGACATATAGATGACGTTTAGTTCCAGTCGTATAGATGACGTATAGTTCCAGACGTTTGACGTATAGTTCCAGACATTTAGATGACGTATAGTTCCAGTCGTATAGATGACGTATAGTTCCAGACGTTTGATGTATAGTTCCAGACATTTAGATGACGTTTAGTTCCAGACGTTTGACGTATATTTCCAGACATATAGATGACGTATAGTTCCAGTCGTATAGATGACGTATAGTTCCAGACGTTTGATGTATAGTTCCAGACATATAGATGACGTATAGTTCCAGTCGTATAGATGACGTATAGTTCCAGACGTTTGATGTATAGTTCCAGACATATAGATGACGTATAGTTCCAGTCGTATAGATGACGTATAGTTCCAGACGTTTGACGTATAGTTCCAGACATTTAGATGACGTTTAGTTCCAGACGTTTGACGTATATTTCCAGACATATAGATGATGTATAGTTCCAGGCTCGTATAGATGACATAAAGTTCTAGATGTATAGATGACACATAGTTCCAGACGTTTGATGTATAGTTCCAGACATATAGATGACGTATAGTTCCAGACGTTTGACGTATAGTTCCAGACATTTAGATGACGTTTAGTTCCAGACGTTTGACGTATATTTCCAGACATATAGATGACGTATAGTTCCAGGCTCGTATAGATGACATAAAGTTCTAGATGTATAGATGACACATAGTTCCGGACGTATAGATGACGTATAGATGACGTTTAGTTCCAGTCGTTTGACATATAGTTCCAGACATATAGATGACGTTCAGTTCCAGACTTATAGATGGTGTTTAGTTCCAGACATTTGATGTATAGTTCCAGACGTATAGATGACGTATAGTTCCAGACGTTTGACGTATAGTTCCAGACATTTAGATGACGTTTAGTTCCAGACGTTTGATGTATATTTCCAGACATATAGATGATGTATAGTTCCAGGCTCGTATAGATGACATAAAGTTCTAGATGTATAGATGACACATAGTTCCAGACGTTTGATGTATAGTTCCAGACATATAGATGACGTATAGTTCCAGACGTTTGACGTATAGTTCCAGACATTTAGATGACGTTTAGTTCCAGACGTTTGACGTATATTTCCAGACATATAGATGACGTATAGTTCCAGGCTCGTATAGATGACATAAAGTTCTAGATGTATAGATGACACATAGTTCCGGACGTATAGATGACGTATAGATGACGTTTAGTTCCAGTCGTTTGACATATAGTTCCAGACATATAGATGACGTTCAGTTCCAGACTTATAGATGGTGTTTAGTTCCAGACATTTGATGTATAGTTCCAGACGTATAGATGACGTATAGTTCCAGACGTTTGACGTATAGTTCCAGACATTTAGATGACGTTTAGTTCCAGACGTTTGACGTATATTTCCAGACATATAGATGATGTATAGTTCCAGGCTCGTATAGATGACATAAAGTTCTAGATGTATAGATGACACATAGTTCCAGACGTTTGATGTATAGTTCCAGACATATAGATGACGTATAGTTCCAGACGTTTGACGTATAGTTCCAGACATTTAGATGACGTTTAGTTCCAGACGTTTGACGTATATTTCCAGACATATAGATGACGTATAGTTCCAGGCTCGTATAGATGACATAAAGTTCTAGATGTATAGATGACACATAGTTCCGGACGTATAGATGACGTATAGATGACGTTTAGTTCCAGTCGTTTGACATATAGTTCCAGACATATAGATGACGTTCAGTTCCAGACTTATAGATGGTGTTTAGTTCCAGACATTTGATGTATAGTTCCAGACGTATAGATGACGTATAGTTCCAGACGTTTGACGTATAGTTCCAGACATTTAGATGACGTTTAGTTCCAGACGTTTGACGTATATTTCCAGACATATAGATGATGTATAGTTCCAGGCTCGTATAGATGACATAAAGTTCTAGATGTATAGATGACACATAGTTCCAGACGTTTGATGTATAGTTCCAGACATATAGATGACGTATAGTTCCAGACGTTTGACGTATAGTTCCAGACATTTAGATGACGTTTAGTTCCAGACGTTTGACGTATATTTCCAGACATATAGATGACGTATAGTTCCAGGCTCGTATAGATGACATAAAGTTCTAGATGTATAGATGACACATAGTTCCGGACGTACAGATGACGTATAGATGACGTTTAGTTCCAGTCGTTTGACATATAGTTCCAGACATATAGATGACGTTCAGTTCCAGACTTATAGATGGTGTTTAGTTCCAGACATTTGATGTATAGTTCCAGACGTATAGATGACGTATAGTTCCAGACGTTTGACGTATAGTTCCAGACATTTAGATGACGTTTAGTTCCAGACGTTTGACGTATATTTCCAGACATATAGATGATGTATAGTTCCAGGCTCGTATAGATGACATAAAGTTCTAGATGTATAGATGACACATAGTTCCAGACGTTTGATGTATAGTTCCAGACATATAGATGACGTATAGTTCCAGACGTTTGACGTATAGTTCCAGACATTTAGATGACGTTTAGTTCCAGACGTTTGACGTATATTTCCAGACATATAGATGATGTATAGTTCCAGGCTCGTATAGATGACATAAAGTTCTAGATGTATAGATGACACATAGTTCCGGACGTTTGATGTATAGTTCCAGACATATAGATGACGTATAGTTCCAGGCTCGTATAGATGACATAAAGTTCTAGATGTATAGATGACACATAGTTCCAGACGTTTGACGTATAGTTCCAGACATTTAGATGACGTTTAGTTCCAGACGTTTGACGTATATTTCCAGACATATAGATGACGTATAGTTCCAGGCTCGTATAGATGACATAAAGTTCTAGATGTATAGATGACACATAGTTCCGGACGTATAGATGACGTATAGATGACGTTTAGTTCCAGTCGTTTGACATATAGTTCCAGACATATAGATGACGTTCAGTTCCAGACTTATAGATGGTGTTTAGTTCCAGACATTTGATGTATAGTTCCAGACGTATAGATGACGTTTAGTTCCAGACATTTGATGTATAGTTCCAGACGTATAGATGGCGTTTAGTTCCAGACATTTGATGTTTAGTTACGGACATATAGATGATGTATAGTTCCAGTCTAGTATAGATGTTGTACAGTTCCAGACGCATAGATGATGTATAGTTCCAGTCTAGTATAGATGACGTATAGTTCCAGACGTATAGATGTATGTTGTGTTATTGCAGCTCAGTTGGCACCTGTGCTGGTCTTCGCAAACACTCTTAAATAACCGATGAAGTGTCTCAGATGGAAACAGAAGTGGAGAATAAACCTGTAGGAAGTGAAGGCCTGTGTGTGCTCGAGGCAGTGCAGTGATGTCACGCGGAGAACCTGATAATCTAACAAAGCAGCGTCACTGGGTGTCGAATGTAGAATTGGGGTCTGTTCTGTCACTGACTGCAGGGAACATGCGTCCTATCGCTTTTCTTGTTCATGTCAAAGGTTGTGGGTCCAATCAGACTCTACGGCACAAATTCATCGTGTCTCAGAGATGCACTGGAGGGTGAGCTTGACCTTCAGCCTTCACGTCTTGGTCAACAACACACTGCAAACTCAAGCTATTTTAAAAAAAAACTAAGTTTTGCCTGTAAATATCACTTTATTGAAGGAAGAAAAGGCTTGCGGATGTTCATTTTATTTCACTCAAACAAATATTATATTAGAAACAAATATTGAAACATTGTAAAAATGCTGGTCATAAAAAAAACCTAGATTTTGATCTCAATACAGTGAAGAGGTTCACCATTGGTCCATCAGCTCTGATTGGTTGAGTTCACAGATCACAGACACGATTACAGGTTTTTCTGTAGTTCCTGTTTTGTTCCCCCGGTTCCTCACACCTGCACAACACAAATAGCTTTTAAAGTTCATGAATGTCAGCCCATGTGTGTGTTTTTTGTTGCAGTGGTCTGGGAAATGTTTGCTTAGTAATAAAAAACTGCTTCCTCCGTCTTAAAGTCTCACTTGTTTCAGAGGGTCTCTCTGGACGTATGGCTTACATGAGTACACACACGCACGTTATGTATTGTGCTGTTTTGTGGATGTATTTCCATCAACTTAAAGTATTTTCGAGCCCACTTTTTGTGATTGCATGTAACACATTGATTAAAAATCATGTGCATTTACAACATGACAACATATGAAACTTCTGTGATGTTTTGTTGCATACAAAGTGATATTCATTGTTTGAGGAATGATATAGCAGTGTTGATTGTGGATATAGTGTTATCATTGTTGCATATCGTTTGAGATCCACAGATGATTCTTCAAATCACATGTCTTGTTGAGCAGAGATGTACACTCTAAAAAATGCTGGGTTGTTTTAACCCAATTTTGGGTCAAATATGGAGAAACTCAGCCATTGGGTTACATTTTAAAATTACATTTTTAACCCATTGTTTGAGTTTGTCCATATTTGACCCAAAATTGGGTTAAAACAACCCAGCATTATTTAGTGTGTACAGTACTTTGACTCTTATTAGCAATGTGACTTGGTGGATGTCTACCCAACAGCAGGGACCTGAGCCATAACATATTTTTATTTTGCCAAATGATAAACTTCTCTTATGCTAAGTTCACACCGGACGCGAATCGCGCGTCAAATTCGCGCCTGACGCGTCTAGTTTGACGCTTGACCACTTTGTGTTATTTCGCGTGTCAAGAGCGAAACTGGCGCGCGTAAAAACAAAAGTTTGAAGCGAAATTTACGCGCGTCACAATCGAAATCCGTTGGCGGCCATTGTTTTTATGTCGACCGAGCATTCACCAACAGAGAGTTACCGCTCTGTATTTACTCTGGAGAGCAGAACAGCGGCGTGGGGATCATCGTCGCCGTATATTTGTGTCCACCGGACCCTTCGGAGCCGAACCATTTTTGTTTTGATGATAAATAGAGCCAGCCTTCAAAAGTTATTAACCTGTCCTGTGATTTTTTTATTTTTTTTCTCTCTCTCATGTCCAGACACGAATTTATGCACATATGTTGATTGTCTTTACAACATAATACTATTTTATATAATCTAGCTATGGAATTAATAACATTCAATACAAAATGAACATGTCTCGTATATAGAAATAATGATTTAAGTGATAAAACATTAGCTTTGTTGTGCATAATCCCACTAGTCATATTAACAAAATAATTTATTGAAGCATCCAGACACTTCACCACGTGAGCAAGCAGCTAGGCTCCTGAATTCACGCCAAAGTTCAGATTTTTCAACTCGGGCGGCAGACGCGAATTCGCGTCAAACGCGTGAATGCACAAATGGCACATTCGCGCGTAACGCGCTTAACGCGCCAGACGCTCAATTCGCGCGAACTAGACGCACGAATGAGCCGTATTCGCGTCTTCCGCGCCGCGCTCCATGGCTCATTCGTGCCGCAGGAATTTTTCACGCACGTAAAGCGTCTTTGCATTGACTTAACATTGAAATCATTCGCGCCTGACGCCCTATTCGCGTCCGGTGTGAACGTAGCATTACAGAAATACTTCTGGTCCTTTTGTGTGTAAATAACGCTCAATTCAATTCAATGCAAAAGCAAATGTGATCAAACACTCTAAAAATGCTGGGTTAATCCAACTTTGGGTCAAATATGGACAAACCATTTAAATTTTGTAAATGTAATTACAAAATGTAACCCAATGGCTGGGTTTGTCCATATTTGACCCAAAGTTGGGTTTAACCAACCCAGCAATTTTTACTCCAGTCTTCAGTGTCACATGACCCTTCAGAAATACTTCTAATATGCTGATTTGCTTGAGAAACATATTATTATAATTTTTTAAAAGATTCGACTGACCCGTAGCTTTTGAATGGCAATTTTATATAATTGTATAACTTTTATAACAACATACGCACGATATGAAAATCGAGCAATAAAACAAAGTTGGGTTGTTTCAACCCAAATTTGGGTCAGATATGGACAAAGCCAAATGTTGGGTTGAAAAATGCAATTAAAACATTTACAGTTGAAAGTGACAGTTGAAGTTGGGTTATAATTTTCAAATCACATTTTAACCCAACATTTGGGTTTGTCCTATATGAAAATCGTGCAATTACACCCTAAACAATGCTGGCTGGGTTGTATGCAATTCATACAAAATGTTTAAATGCAATTAAAACATTTACAGATGAAAGTTGAAGTTGGGTTATAATTGGAAATTAAATTTTTTTAACCCAACATATGGGTTTGTCTATATTTTACCCAAATTTGTGTTAAAACAACCCAGCATTTTTTACAGTGCATGGTGAATAATTATGATTTCACTATCGACCAAAATAATTGTGGTTATGATTTTTGCCATGTCCAATATGCACGTGCACATTGCTTATTTGAGGAAAACCCTGGAAAGCGTTTCCGAGGAAAAACACGCCTATTCTGGTCATTCCAGTCGCAAGTAAGCTGGAGTTCACATCATTACCAAACCATGTGAGGATTGGTTTTGGAACGCATTCTGTATATAAATAAGTTCATAATTTCAGGCATCAAAGGTGCTTGTCACATATAATCATTTCCAGGATTCCTGCTAAACTAACCCAACCGTTCGTCCGACTCGACTGAGAGGTTTACCTCCATCCCATAGGTGTCAAATATAAGCATAGTCATTTTTTTTCCGTTCTTCATATTTACAACCTCATCAAACTGAGAAATCCTTTGCTTCGGGCTAGAAAGAAGAGGAGATGCAGCTCTGCCAAGCCTGAATGGTTTTCGATTAAATGCCATTCTGGAACTCGCTGTAATCAAACCCAAATCCAAATCAGTTATGTGTTATTTCCTCCTTGGCCTTTCTGGTGTATTTGTCGACCAAACAAAACATAATTTAGGTTAAATGGTGGATAGGCTTTTCTGTTGTAATTTTCTCTCTGTCCTGATAGATTACACTCATCTAAATGTTGTTTTGCTCCGTGCTTTCTGTGGAATGGCTTGTAGACAGCTGCAGCCGTCGCTTCGTCTCCATGTTTCCACTCATTGGCGTTTATATCAACTTGTTAAATGTTTAATGGTCCATTAGAATTGTTTAATTGTCGTATAGTCATGTGCGAGATGCTTTTCCCCCTGCGTGCCGTGCGCAAATTTTGACCTTTACAGCTACATTAACCTTTTCTGTTTATGACTGTCGTCAGCTAATAAATGTGTTTTCGAGCGTTTTTTTTTATGTTTGGGAAACAAATTAATTCATCATTCAGCATAAAATACATGTCATTCACTAAAGTTATGGACTTTTCTTTTTCAGCTGGTCAAACTAAGCATTATAACTTTTTTATTTTAGTTTTATATTAATTTAGTCATTTTTACAATCTGATTATTATTGAAATTATGTATGTGTGTATATATATATATATATATATATATATATACACACATACATATACATACTATATATGTATACATACTGTATAATATATATATATATATATATATATATATATACACTGTATGTATATCTATCTATATATATACATTTTATGATTGTACATATTTGTATTTCTATTATTATTATTTTATATATATATTATAAATATATTACATAAAAATAATAAAATTAGTAATATATATATATATATATATAATATTTTGAATATTTGAATATTTATATTAGTATTGCAGATATTATAGTATAGTATAGTACAGTAATATATAATGTCTTATAAGCAGGTCAAACTATATATTACATTTTTTTATAATTTATCAGCATTATATTAATATATTGTATATTAAAAAATAATAATAGTAATGTAAATATTATAAAACAAATATATAACAAAATGTTTTATATATTTTTTAAATTCTTTCAAATACTTATATTAGTATTATAGATATTATAGAATATAGTATGGTATATAGTGTGCTATACTGTTGTATATAATAATGTAACCTGTTTTTAAGATTTACTGTTTTTAAGATTTGAATCAAAATGAATTGAATAAACCTTACATATTATTCATGCATGAATTAAGAATTTTAACTGAGAAAAAAATATAGCTTAATACATTTTTTTTGCATAAATCTTAATAGAGCAAGGGAATTACCCATTTCAGTTTGTGATTCATATTCATATATTTGTTTTTAAAAATGTTTTCTATTTATGGATACGATTCACGTAAACTGAAATGGTCCATTCCCAGTTCCATTTAAGATTTATCAAAAAAATGTTATTAAGCTCTAGTTCTTAATTCGTAATATGAATACTATGTAAGGATTATTAAATTCAATTTGATGGAATTTTACTATTAATTGAAATTCGTAAATCTTAAAAAAGGCTTAAAATATTTCTTACAATATTTTTGCTGAAAGATCTTGACATGCAGTCAACACTATGATTCTTTTGTAAAAAAAAAAAAAATACATAAAATGCTGAATGAGCAATTAAATGATTATTTTTGTGATCTTATGTAACATATTTTATCTAACATAAAAACCCCACATTATTTGACGTGTTACATGAATTCCTTATGAAGTCCCAGGTTAACACAGTGTTCTCGATTCTTGTTTTACAGGATACGCCCCATAAATTAAGTTTGATATGCTTCAGGAGCATGTGTTGAGGTTTAATTGTTCACAGGTAGTGTTAATTACTTCATCTGTTAAACTGTGAATTGAGAAGCACAAGTTTTACACACTAATGTTGTATTTATCTGCTCTTTTCTTTGTGTTCTTGCTGCATATAAGAGGACAATCAGAGCATGAAACCATTTCTGAGCTGTTGAGCGTACTTAGATATGGCCTTTCACCTTTGTTTGGAAACAACTTTGTATTACACAACACTCACAAACCACTCCATAGGTTTGGGATAAAGCATGTGTGTGTGTGGTTCAGGAGACACAAGAAGGGTCGTGTTTGACAGCCAATCAGTGCAGCTTTTCACTGCGCCAACTCTTCCAGAGAGGTGCTAAAAACCTCAGAAAGCAGGGACGTCAGAGCGCGTCCTTCATGTCGGAGCGCTGTTAGTGTTGGCAAGCCCTTCTGAGACCTGGATCCGACAATTCCTTAAGAAATAGCTTTGATATTACACTGGAATTTTTGCCCTTTTCTTTGCATGAAGCCTTAGGCTCCTGGTAATGTGTTGCAGTTTCCAAAGGGAAGAACAGAGAACAGTTCAAGGAGAAGATATATTAGTATATTGTATAAGTTTCACTGTAGCACTTAAACAATAAGGTTAAAATTAGTTGAAGGATTAGTTCACCTCAAAATGATAATTTACTCACTCCAATGCCATCCAAGATGTTCAGTCTTTCTTTTTTGCCATGAAGAGCTTCACAAGGCTCTGCACGAGTCTTATCTAGCCAAACCATCTGCCATTTTCTTAAAAAAAAAAGGAAAAATATTTATATACTTTTTAACCACAATTGTTCGTCTTTGTTTAAATTAAGTTTAAATTAATTCTGTGGATTTCCCTCCAAATTTATATGGAACATGTCAACATCTTTGATAATGAGATCATAAATGACTCATGATCATTTGAATAATTCCCAGTAACTGAACAGTACAGAGTTAATCTTAATATATAAGTACTTAAAGGGATACTTCACCTCTGGAAAGATGGGTGTGTATTTAAAATGGGTCATTTATGTAGAAGAAATGTGAAATTATTTTTTGAATTTGGAGCTTTCTAGACTGAGAAAAGCCAGAAAATCTATTTTTGGCTTATGTGGATGAAAGACAACAACTCCCAGAATGCACTTGCTTCGCTGCCCTAGGAGGCCACGCCTACCGGTAACAGAGCGCAGTCGTTAAACAACAAGTCTAGGCTACTAGTGAGTCTCCGTGATGAGTCTGCCCGAAAATGTGTTTCGAGATCGTCCAAAATGTCCGGGATTGGGCTTTTGCGTTCTATAGTCGCCATTCATCATGTTTACTGTGGCGAGCGGGACGAGTGAGGGCCGCGGGAGAACGGCGTGAGGTCGGTGGCGTGATTACCGATGAGCGACACCTGTGAGACGCACCGGTCTCGTATCTCTCACGGAGGAGCGGGAATTTTCTTAGCAATGTTAAACGCCATCAGCCTCAGTTTAGCGTTCATGTAAACACTACATTCAGATTCACCAATCGGAACGAATTCAGTTAGATTGAAACAAAAGCTGTGCATGTAAACAATGAATGGCGACTGCGGAAAGCAAAAGCTGAACATCGAGGGTCGGACATGTCCGGGAAAAAGAGGATGGTAACCCCTAAAGTTACTACTCAGCTTTCTCCACAGAACAAGAGCCTGCTAGCTTAGCTTCCAAACAAAGATGGCCGACACTATGTGTTCATTCTGTGAGTGAGATCGCCCTCTATGGGCGGGTTGAGAATATGCGGGACAGACCCGACTACTGACTGTAGTCTTTAGCCTCTGGACAAAAAATCCTCCGATGACAGAAAATGATGAATTTTTGCATTATCGGAGGATTTTTTCCAGACAAAAAATACATAAATCTCTCGTCTCAGGGGGATATGAGGGTGAAAAGCATGATAATTCGAAAATACTACAGGTTTTCTACTAATACAAAGCTTAATTGTAAATCTTGAAGTTTCATAGATCTTACTATTTTCTTGTAAAACAAACTTTGCTTTATTCTCAACTTTGAAAAATCTTTTATTACAGTGCTTACTCTTTGTATAATTGCATGATTCCCATTATCATGTCAAAAGTAGCAGCCAGAGCCTTCAACAGTGGAAGTTTGATGTGTGGTTTCATTATCTGCCGCACTTTCTTTGTTCTTCCACTCTTTGCAAAGTCTCATAATTACGGTAATTCTATCATGACGCAAGATGCCTCATCCTCGAGTCTTTGATGCTCTATAATCACCAGTGAAAAGCCTTTGGAGTGAGTGCATTATGATCGCTTGATCTAGAAAATTGAATGAAATGCAGTTTCTCTGCTCTGCCGCGGTGACTTGGCCTCCAGCTCTCGTCCCCGGCCGTCACTCAGTAAAGTGTCTGTGCGTATCCCGCGTCCTCCACGTATGGACGCGTTTAACAGGCTTGTGTTTGTTTTAACAGGCCGCAGACCCTAATCGGACACTTTTTATTCCCGTCAAATGGCTTTCCCATCGCTTTTTCCCCCAACGCTTGTGTGAATTTCTTCCTATTTCCGATCATTCAACTCCATTTTTCTTAAGGCCGGGAGTCTCGGGAGAGATTAGAATAACGCTCGTAATGGTAAAAACGGCAGGAATTCGGCAGGGAGTTACGGGTGGGCTCGTTGTATCAGCACTTGAGCGTTTTACTGCTCTTCTGAGAGTCTTCAGGTCTCCGTGACCCGGCTGTGATTAATGGGTCTGTAGATGTAGGGGTCTTAGACCCTCAGTAAGTGATATGATTCGCTCTCTCTCTGGACCGTTTTTGAACTCGCGTGATTTACGTCTCATTTTTTAGGTCTACGTAAAGTGACCTGCACACCTTTTCTCTCTCTCTCTCTCTCTCATAAAGGCCTTTCGCATGACTCCACATGAAAAGCGTGGACGATCTAGTCATGAAGAGCTGGGTTTATGGGATTGTAAGGTACTGTGGCAGGGAAGTCAGCACATTAAAAAGAGTTTATTTGATCAAAAATAAAGAAAAGCATGGCAAAATATTATTACCGTTTAAAAGAAATGGATTCTATGTGAATATTTACTAAAATGTAATTTATTCCTGTGATCAAAACTGTATTTTCAGCATCATTACTCCAGTCTTGGAGTCACATGACCCTTCAGAAATCACTCTAATATGATGATTTAATGCTCAATAGACATTTCTGATCATTATATGTTGAAAACCGTTGTGCTGCTTCATATTGTTTTAGAGCAGCATTTGTATAGGAAATTACAAATGTCGACTGTCACCTTTGATCAATATAATGCATCCTTGTTAAAAGTGTTAAAGGAGTAGTTCACTTTAAAAAAAAACTCATCCAAGATGTCCATGTCATTCTTTCTTCAGTCGAAAAGAAATTAAGGTTTTTGATGAAATCATTCCAGGATTTTTCTCCATTATAATGGACTTTAATGGGAACCAAACGGTTCAAAGTCCAAAAGACACTTTCCGTACAAACTGTTCAAAGGGTTTTAAACGACACCAGACGATGAATAAGGGTCTTATCAAGCGAAACCATCGCTCATTTAATAGATAAACAAAAAGTTTAAGTTTTATAAGCTCAAATGCTCGCCGATCCGTTTGACGTAGGGTGTCGTGGGGATTCTTAAACGACAACGGGCGTCGGGACGCAAGATTCGATTGTATCATCTCTTATTGTGTGTCATAGTGGGCGTCAACCTACGTCGCGTCTGCGATGCTTCACGACATCACAACAAAAAGACTAGCATGTTTAATTTTTTTAACGGTCGTCCACGACGGTTCCGTCACATGTGTGAGGTTGACCAATAGGAGCACAGAAGCTTTTCCGTACACAACTTTCAAAAATGGCGAGTCGATGGTGCTAACGTTAAAACTAAAAGTAAAAATATATAAGAAAACAATATTATACCTCAATCTCTCTTTGGAGGATTGACAGCCCATACTGTCCTCTTCGAGCAATCCAGGAACGTGTCCATTGTCGGGTTTTCTTCCTTTTTTTACTTTTTTCTGAACACAGGAACACACTTTTTTCTGTTTGTTTACGTTTGTTTTCGGAAGTCACTCGCTACTACTTTCGCCTTCTCGATGACGGCACACGACTGGTCAGGAAGCAACGTGTAGTCTGACATGTGTCTTGTCCACGACACGACAAGGTTTTAGGAGTCAAAATAGCGTAATCTGACACAGTGATTATCGTAACAAACAAAAAAAAGAATCGTGTAATCTGAACCAGGCATAATGTTGACCAGTTGTCTTGTATTAAATGCATTATATTCACACAATCCACACACCATATACAATTTCAATCCGTTTGTTATCTCAACCTGGCAACCTATACCCCAGTCGCAGTTGCGGAAAGCTCAACCCGAACGGTACCCCTGCACAAATCTCACGAATTTGCAAAACCAAGCTATGACGTGAAATGACCTTAAGTATGGAGTCGGTAGTTTACCAACAACAGAAGTTTCTCCATCTGTCTGTTTTCCGTGCAAATATGCGAGCCGTTTATTCCCAAAGTTGTGTAAGGCGACGACGTTGAAGCGCTCGGCGAAAACGTCATCATTCACGGCTGCAGAACGGGGGAGATTTAGACCCTGCGAATGAATTAGAGAAATTGGAAAGTTCCTCAGACATCAGTTCCCAGGAGCAGCGAGAATAAAAAATGGTCCGATTTTGTTTTCTGGCAGAAGAAATGGAAAACAAACGGTTCTAATTAATCAAAGTGATGCCGGCAGATGTGAAAGGTTGTGAATTACCAATTGAAAGCTAAACATTCAGTCCTGTCGCACACATTGGTCCTCTGTCCACATTTGTCAGCGCTTTTCATGTGTGGAGGGGAAAGGTTTCCTGTAAAGCTGCTAAAACACTGGCCTCGGGGTGTGTGTGTCTTTAAAAGTGTATTTCTGCTCTCAGTGTTGTTATTTGGGGCCTAAACTGCTAGATTTTATTACAAGCATTTTGACTGACCAAACCTGTTTAGAGATGAGCTGTGTGCGGAAGTTGACTGAAAAAGCATTTAGCGGAAATGCACATTTAAATGTAGAGTCAATGGGTCTCATTCATGAAACACGAGCAGAACGAATTTTTGTGTGAATTTTCGGATTCATTAAAATGTTTGTATTTTCCAAATGTTAGTCGGTACACAAGAAATCTACACCTGCTCCCAGCCACGTGTAAATGGTGCGCTTAACATCCGAACGTTTTGCTCATTAATAAGGCTGCATTTTAATTCACCTTAATCGGGTACATATTTAAACAGCATTTTGAAAAAATATTATATAGTAATTACATACGTTTTTTTCTTTTTACTTTTATTATGAGAGCCAGTAATCTGGTGATCAATGGCGGCCCTTCTCCAGTTTGAATACGATTTTTCCGAAGTGAATTAATTTGTTTTTTTTTTTTTTTTTTTTTTTTTTTTTGCTGTCAAGCTTATTGTCAAACCATTTTCTTCTCACTTCTGGGACTGTTCGATTAACAGTTTAACAGTTCGATTAATGTTCTGTATGCTTGGAATATGAAGGCTGAAATGTGAAGTATACAACAGTCATGCGACGAAATGAACTGAAATTAAAGAAATATTAGCCGTTATGTTTTGAATAGGGTTGTCAAACGATTAATCGCATCCCAAATAAACTTTTGTGTTCACTGTGTATAATTATTTTGTGTATATATATATATATATATATATATATATATATATATACACAAACATATGCATTTTTTTTTATTTGATTGAATTGCCATTTTTTTAAAAACTAAAAAGGTGTTTTTTATATCTGTGAGGTGTTATTTTAGTATCATTTATATATGAAGAGTTCAGATGCAAAAGCCTCTAAATGCCATTTGAAATTTTCTTCTTTAATGATGATTTTTATCAAACTTGTATATTTAAGTTCAGTAATTTCACTTAAATAACAATAAATAGGTAATTATCATTGCCATTTAAGTTAAATTACTGAACTTAAATATACAAGTTTGATAAAAATCATCATTAAAGAAGAAAATTTCAAATGGCATTTAGAGGCTTTTGCATCTGAACTCTTCATATACTATTATAGTATTTATTTATTTTTTTACATTTTTCAGTGTTCATTTTTTTGTGATACTGTTTAAAATGATTTTTTAAATATTCCCATTTAGCTTTAATTAATTTTGTACATTTTTCCATCTAATATTTATTTCAGCTTAATTTCAGTTAACAGAAGCGATTTTTAAAAAGGACCTTTTTTATTTTTAGTTGACACAAACAACACCGAATTTGATGCCATTCACATGAGCATGATGAAGTCATGTGCCAACAATGTATCATACCACTGTCTAAAATATTAATGTATTTAGTGTATTTCATTATCTGTTACATAATATCTATTATATGAAACATTATATGTATGCATTAATGTATAATGTATTTTGTTTTACATAATTTTATGAAAAAGTAGTGTGCAGTTGAATATTGGATTTCGAATATTACTGGTATTTTTTTCCTGTTCACTTTTTTTTTTCTGTAAAAGTTCTGTCAAGTTTGCCTGCATATGTGACTGACTCCTGTTGGATAAATGTGATATAAAGTGTTTTCTCATATAACCTTGGGTATAGATGTTCCCTTCAGTGTGCCGCTTTCCCAGGGTGCCTCGGGTCTGTTGACACAGATGCGTCCTGGGGTCTGAAGTCAGAGGGGTGCTTTCATTCTCCTCTTACTGTTCAAACACTGGTGAACATGAGTCTGATCTGGGGTCAGTCAAAGAAAAGCAATACTCACCCAGTTCCTCTGGTTCTGAACGGCTGATACTTTTCTCACCGAGCCGAACCAGACTTCCAAACTCTCTTTAAGTCACGTGAAATCAAAAATGACAATTCTTATTATGGATGAATCCCATGTGATCTTGAATTAAAATAACTTCCCCTCCCTCTTGCAGTGACATCTCTTCTCTGATTTTGAGGGTGGGGCAACCTGTCACTCACGTGAGATTGACCAATAGCAAATCACAACCATCCAATCAGTTCCACAAGCCCCGCCCTCTACATTTGTTCTTGTTTGAGAAGCTGTAGTGATGCAATAGTGAAATTTTTATTTTCTTAGGTCGGGTTGGCATGTGTTTGTGCTCAGACTTGTGGTATAAACTGAAGGAAATCCCAAAACTGCTGTTCCTGAGAGTAATTGAACTGTTTGTCATGGATCTGTAATCAAAGTGATAATTAAATAATTTTTTCTGTAATTAAAAATGATGAGCAAAGCAACAAAATCATAGCCAGTCAAAATGTATTTGATTTTTGATATACGTATACACTACTGTTCAAAAGTTTGAGGTCAGTAAGTTTACGTTCCTGAAAGAAATTTTATTTTTACTGAGCAGGGATGCATTGAAATGATCAAAAGTGACAGTAAAGACTTCTACAAAAGATTTTAAATAAATGCTGTTCTTTTGAACATTTTATTCATCACAGTATATTTATCACAGTTTCCACAATAATGTTAAGCAGCACAAGTGTTTTCAACATTAATAATAATCAGAAATGTTTCTTGAGCATCAAATCATCATATTAGAGTGATTTCTGAAGGATCATGTGACTCTGAAGACTGGAGAAATGAAATGATGCTGGAAATTCAGCTTTGATCACTGGAATAAATTACATTTAACAATATAATCACATTCAAAAAATAATTATAATAATATTTCACAATATTACTTTTGATCACAGTAACGAGCATATGAGACCTCTTTCAAAAATAATAACAAATCTTACCTACTTAACTTATAGTAACTAGGTAAGATGGATGGATGGATTGGTGGGTGGATGGATGGATGGTAGTTTTTGGATAGTACAGCATGTGTAGCTTTTTCAAGATCATTCTTTGATAAAACTGAATTAAATTTTGCAATATTTTTTAATTGAAAGAAACTAAGTTAGTGGCATGACCTTTTATGGTTTAAAACTGGCCCATACTCTTTACTGGTGGACACTAAATATATACTGTATATATATATACTGTAGTGTACAGTATGTGAAACATGATTTTGGACCAATGAGGTTTCACTGTGGGTGGAGCTACCTGGAGCAATGTGATAAACCCTAGAAACAAATAAATCTAAAGTGATTTATTGCATGACCTTTATAAACAATTCAGACATTTCTGTTTTGCAGAGGAATCATAATTTCTGTCTCCACCCTTTCTTAATGTTCTGCAGTGCGTTTTAATGGAACTAAAGACGTGCCCACCTGCATGGATAAAAATCACGGCTGTGCACACATTTGCAGAGAAACGCCCAAAGGATCCATCGCCTGTGAGTGCAGACCGGGATTTCAGCTCACCAAGAACAGCCGAGACTGTAAATGTAAGTGGATGGATCGGTGGATGGATGGATTGGTGGATGGATGGATCGGTGGATGGATGGATGGATGGATCGGTGGATGGATGGATGGATGGATTGGTGGATGGATGGATGGATTGGTGGATGGATGGATGGATTGGTGGATGGATGGATTGTTGGATGGGTGGATGGGTGGATGGATGGATGGATGGATGGGTGGATGGATGGATCGGTGGATGGATGGATGGATGGATGGATGGATGGATTGGTGGATGGATGGATCGGTGGATGGATGGGTGGGTGGATGCATGGATGGATGGATGGATTGGTGGATGGGTGGATGGGTGGATGGATTGGTGGATGGATGGATGGATGGGTGGATGGATGGATGGATGGATGGGTGGATGGGTGGATGGATGGATCGGTGGATGGATGGATGGATGGATGGATTGGTGGATGGATGGATCGGTGGATGGATGGATGGATGGGTGGGTGGATGCATGGATGGATGGATGGATTGGTGGATGGGTGGATGGATGAATGGGTGGATGGATGGATGGATGGATGGATGGATTGGTGGATGGGTGGATGGATGGATGCATGGATGGATGGATGGGTGGATGCATGGATGGATGGATGGGTGGATGCATGGATGGATTGGTGCATGGGTGGATGGATGGATGGATGGATTGGTGGATTGGTGGATGGATGGATGCATGGATGGATGGATGGGTGGATGCATGGATGGATTGGTGCATGGGTGGATGGATGGATGGGTGGATGGATGGATGCATGGATGGATTGGTGGGTGGATGGATGGATGGATTGGCACGTGTTGCTTTTTCGAGATCATTCTTTGATAAAACTGAATTAAATTTTGCAATCTTTTTTAATTGAAAGAAACTAAGTTAGTGGCATGACCTTTTATGGTTGAAAACTGGCCCATACTCTTTACTGGTGGACACTAAATATATATATATAGATTGCCAAAAATGTATTACTTTTTGTCATTTTACATTAGAAAATTTTAGTTAATCCAAAGTTTCACCTCAAGGCAAGTTTATTTATATAGCACATTTCATACACAATGGTAATTCAACGTGCTTTACATAGAAGAAATAAAAATAATCAAAAGAAATAAAATTAAAATGGTTTAGAATAAAAAAAATAGATAAAAACAGTATTAACAGTCAATCCAAGCAGAGAATTTTCAGCCTCATTACTTCCTGTTTTAAAAGGAAGTACAACTGCATATCATTAGCATAACTATGATATGAAATTATTTATTTGAATAATTTGAAAATATGAAATTATTTATTATATATTTATTTATATTTATCAAATATAGAGCCCAGCGGAATCATGTAACGGAAAAAAGTAACGGCCCTAAAATAGAGCCCTGAGGTACCTCATAAGTTACAGGAGCAGCAGATGAAAAATTATTCCCAATCTTTACCGCAAATGTCATAGATAGATAGATAGATAGATAGATAGATAGATAGATAGATAGATAGATAGATAGATAGATAGATAGATAGATAGATAGATAGATAGATAGACAGATAGATTGATTGATTGATTGATTGATTGATTGATTGATTGATTGGTAGATAGATACATTGATTGATAAATAGAACAATGGATGGATGGGTTGATAGATGTTAGTGATTAGAAGTTAGTGATCTCTAATCTCTCAATGTTGATGTTCTTGACTAGTGACGTGTAACTATGGCAACGGTGGCTGTCAGCACATCTGTGAGGAGACGGACCACGGGCCCAGATGTTCCTGCCACATGAAGTTTGCGCTTCACTCTGATGGGAAGACCTGTGTAGGTTAGTGAACACCCGCACGGCAACACTCGACTCTACTTTAACTAGAGTAAAGAAATCTGCTCGGTTTTACCAGTTTTATCTGGGAAAAAGTTGTTGACAGGTGATGGGAAAATAAGGGTGATTGATGACATCAGCCAAAATGAAAATAGTTTATTTATTTATTTATTTTTATATTGTGCACCACTGAATCGGTTGATTTTGATTTCACATTGACTTTAAAATATCCCTAGTGAGCTGCAGACACCGTTAAAGCAAAGGCATTGGCTTTAAGAGACTTCTAGTGGAAACTCTAAACTTTACGCTCTGTTAAGTCCAGCGTTTGGCTTGATTTTATGCAGTGGAACCAAATCTCAGAGTTTCACTCGACGTTCAGAACATACAGTGGGAAATGGGCCGTTCTGTGCACCTCAAGTGTTTGACAGTGAGCACATTGTCCTTTAGTTACGCTTCATTTACATACATATGTTAGTGTTTCCATTAGTCTAGTCACGGATGAGGATTTACAGGCATCGTGGGAGCTATAAACAGAAAGTTGAGCGCAGAAAGACACTTACGCATGAGGTATAAACTTGATGTATTTGACGATATATCAAACTTAGGAAATCAAGATCACTGAATGTGAAGAGTTATGCGCCTTTCTGCTCTATTCTTCTTTTTTTCTGTTTAACCTTGCTTGCTTGAACACATTTCCCTTCGACTTTTCACGTTCTTAAAGAGCACTGTTTGGTCACAATGCTGTGCGTAATTTATGAGCAATTAGCGTCAATAATAAAAATAAAGATTGTCTAAGCTGGTTTTCTTATAGTTGTATTTTATTTAATTTTTTTATTACACCTGGCAGCATATGACCTAAATAAAAAGTGTGTGCGTTTGTGTGTCTGAGTCAATCACAAGTGTTCTTTGCACCTCTTTAGCCAATCATAGCTTTGCTTTCTATTACTGCAACCAATCACAGCAGACCTCTGTATCACTGAGCCGCGATTCATCAAAGACTAGCGATCCGCAGCGGACTTACGACTGTTTACGCCAAGTCTGAATTACGTCATACGAAATATCAATCTCTGTGCCAAAAAATCATTTTGTGATTATTCATAGTTGTGTATTGTAAGAGAGTAGATTTTCTGTTAATTTTTTTTAGGGAAAATTACCCCATTCTTTTCTTATATTTATTTAATTATTTTTCGCAAAACTACTCAGAACATGAACAGTAATTAAATAAAATCATAACTAAATACATATAATAGAAGTTGTGTAGCAGATAAAGGACACTAGGTTTTCAGGAAAATACATATATATATAATACATTTTATGTATATAATTTTGTGTGTGTGTTTTTAAGTTTTGTTATTTCTGTGCTACTTTTTCGGCATAATTTCTAATAATATTTTAAGGCTGTCAAATGATTAATCACATCCATAAAGTTTGTGTTTACATAACATATGTGGGTGAACTGTGTATAATTATTTTGTATATTTATATATAAACATACATGCATGTATATTTAAGAAAAAATATTATTTCTATATAAAATATTTAAATTTATATACAATATAAATTATATATAAATCTATATACATGAAAATATTTCTTAAATATATACAAGCATGTGTGTGTATTTATATACATGTATACAAAATAATTATACACAGTGCACCCACATATATAATAAAAACACAAACTTTTATTTTGGATGCGACAGCCCTAATTAATATGAATAATTATTATTATTTGTAGTAGTAGTAGTTCTAGTACTACTTTTACTATTATTATTACTATTATTACATTTTTTCATCAAACTTTCGGTAAGTGTCAGAGTGAGACTCACTTTACCCCACATGATTTTTTTTTTCTAATTGATCATTAGCTTAATTTAAAAATAATATAAATTAATAATAATAATTTTGCAAATGTATATATTTTTTTCTATTTCTCTGGGAATTTGTTTTTGAGAATCACCAATAATTAAAAAAAAGTGAGTTTAATTTTTTTAATTTTTTTATGTTGTTTAGTCGCATTGAATTGGACGGCCATTATTACCGCTACTCAGTGCTCATATGTAACAGACACTTTTGATATGTTGGTGTAAGCTGAAAACGGATCTAGGGAGCGTTGGCCGTAACAGCTGGAAAAGTCATAAAACAAGCGGATCCGCAGACTTCAGGATGGCATTATGAATCCTTAAGTTAGCAACCGCTCCTCTCAGCGGCCACATCCAAATAGAAACAAACACACACACGCTCTTAAAGACAGACCTTTAAAAGCAGCATTTCAGCAGGGCCCTTGTTTCCCGGCCGAACGGTGGTTAGTCTGGCTTCTGATCCGTTCTTTTGCACTCTCTCTCCTCGACGATCCAGCTCTCATGTCAAGGTCTCACTCCGACGCCCTATTATTACCCCTCTGTTCCCCCCCAAAACCCGCCAGCAGCTCCGCAAATGAGACGCCTGGCGTGTCTGACGGCCCCCGAAGACAAAACTGAAGGAGTAAAGCACAGGCCACAGAGGCCAGAGGCATGCGGTGAATCTGTCAGGGTCGCAGGAATCCAGGCCTCGCTCTCTCACGGGCTCTAATAGGCCAGAAAGCCACAATAAAACAAGCTGAACTTATTAACGAGCCCCCGTTGAGCGATGGGCTGGAGTCACGGAGTAATTGATGTAGCCTACCCACAATCCCCTCAGGAGATGGAAACCGTTGGCATGATAAGAGGAGGTGAGAGGAGAGATGGATGTTTCCTCAACGACAGACACTTTTACGTCCCGGGGGACTGATTTTTATTAAACAGACTCAAACTTTTTGTGATGTGAAAGTCACATTTAAACTTTTGTGGAAACTTGACTTTTATTATGCACTTATTTTCAAACACAATAGTAAAATGCGTGTTACCAAATAGTGTGTGTTTTTATATACACTAGCTTTTGTGTAGCTCTTCTGATCGCCAAGGCTGCATTTATGTGATCAAATAAATCAGTAACATAATATTATTACTAGAGCTGGGTAATAAATATCGATTTCTCGATATTAAACGATTCTCATTTTTACGAACCGATATCGATTCTTAAATCTCAAGAATCGATTAGTCATCCTGTTTCATTTGAATGAATGGGACATTGTATCGCGGCTGCGCGCATCCAAAAATCGCAATAATCTTTGTCCTTTGTTACTATTGATATGAAACAAAGTCTCAAATTTCAAATTACGTCCATTTTATTTAGAAATTCAAAAACATAAATAGCGTTTTGCCGCTGTGGCGTGAGATCGCTCTGGAGAAGCAGCAGCGCTGATCTCTCTTCCGGCTTAATAATACCAGTCACAGCGCGAAATAAACATGAATGAGCGTCTGAAAGTGTGTTAAAGATAGAGTACAACTTATCGAAATCCGTATCATGTCACATTGATTCGCTCAATCAGCGTTTCAACCGCGGAAAGACGTCAGTTAAACAGCTTGTAATCAATGTATCGTCATATTTACCTCAGAAAACCCACATAAACTCGTTAGTCAGCTAGAAAAAAATAACTCTAGAGAGGAGCATTTTGCTAAATATATACATCATATTACATATGCATTATAATCTTAATGTTTTTCAATATTTAATGCATATTTGAATGAATCTGGCAAGTTTTTATGACAGTCACCATTTAAATATTTATATTTCATATAATCTTCTTACTAGGGTTGGGTATCGTTTAAATTTGAACGATTCTGATTCCGATTCCGATTCCTTGTTTCGATTCCGGTTCCTAACGATTCTCGATTTCGATTCTTTTAAGAGGCAGGGTCAAAAAAGTTTAGCTAACCTTGCTACACTTTGGACCGCCGGCGTAAGGTACTCATGTTCGACTCGCGCGGTTATGCCAACACTTCCGGTAGACGCTTCTTCGTTGGTGTTGTTCAGCGGTTTCTTCTTCCGCTCAGCGGACTGTGAATATCGAAACTAGGAATTGAAATTTTAACTTTTGAACGATTCCGGGAAAAACGAAAAATTTGTCCCGGTTCCAATCGATACTCGATTCTCGATACCCAACCCTACTTCTTACTATAAAATAAATAAAAGTGTAATTTAAGTGTTTGTATAGCTACAAAACAGTTAATTATTACCTTCATATTAGGCTAATAAAGTCTATAGGCTACAACTAGACCCCCATAGTTTACACTTTACAGTTAATATAGTTAAGAGATCTGATTTCCCTGAGAAAATTTGCCGTTTATTGTAACTGATATCCAAAATAATCAATATTGAATCGAATCTGAATCGAAATCGAATCGAATTGCAAGCTTGTGAATCGAAATTGAATTGAATTGTGAGATTTGTGTCAACACCCAACCCAGCCCTAATTATTACCATTTAAAATAGCAATTTTCGATGTGAATATATAGTAATTTATGTATTTTAAGCATCATTACTCCAGTCTTCAGTGTCACATGATCCTAATATGATGATCTGATGCTCAAGAACCATTTTTTGATTATTATCAATGTCGAACACAGTTTTGCTACACAATATTTTAGTGGAAAGTGTGATACATACATTAATTTGCTTAGAATAGAAAGTGATAGAGAACAGCATTTATTTGAAATATAAGTATTTTGTAACATTATAAATGTCTTTTACTCTCACTTTCAATCAGTTCAATGCAACCTTGGTGTGTGTGTGTCTGTGAAGATGATTGTCAAGTTGTAATTTTGTATCCTGCCTAACTTTGAAGAAAGTGCAAAGTATTTCTGTGTATTTATGCTGGAATAAAATTGGCATAAAATTATCCATAGCAACAAAAGGTGTCAGCCATATTATTTAAAAAAAAAAATGATGTGGTGGGAATAATGATCAAAAAGAATTCCTCCTCCGTTGGCAATTGCAAATTGACGAACGACTTCAACAATTTCAGAGTGTATTTTAAGGCTATTTATTTTCTAAACCAGGCGGCCAAAAGTGTCCTAGTCGAAGAAACATTCAGCGCAAGCTTTCACTTTTCATTCTTTTCAAGTCTTGCCACCCTCACCTCACGTTGTTTACTACATATTGTGAATAAAACGGTGGAGAGGACCAGACGTAGCATGTGTTAAAGACATTTTCAGATGCCATTGCAGTGATTTGGTCAGCGACTGGAGCCTGACCAACACTTCAACATCTCTGGATGGATTTGCAGAAATAGCTCAGCGTTTGATCGCATGTATTTTTGTTAGTCAGACCTCATTACTACGATATGGATCCTTATGAACAGGTGTTATCAATTGAGCTTTAAGTGATCTCTTGTCATTTTGAACCTAGCATCCTTTGATTCGGGACAGCTCTAGGACTTTAATCTTGAAATGGCACATTGGTAGAGTAAAATCAATCACTCTGATCTCACTGGGTGGCTTTTTGTGTTCCTTGAGCTGCTTCATCTATTCTCTAAACCATGGGTCACCAATCTCGGTCCTGGAGGGCCGGTGTCCTGCAGAGTTTAGCTCCAACCCCAATTAAACACACCTAAACCAGCTAATCGAGGTCTCACTAGGCATAATAGAAACTTTCAGGCAGGTGTGTTGGACCTGGTTGGAGCTAAACTCTGCAGGACATCAGCCCTCCAGGACCGAGATTGGTGACCACTGCTCTAAACCCTCATTGACTGCTTTTCTTCAGAAGTGATGGATTTCGGCCGCTCTGATTACTTTTGCACTTTGTACGGCTTCCATCCTTCACAATCTGTCGCTGAAGTTTTGCCTCGGCAGGTTTAGCGAAGGGGTTTGATTTAAAAGCGCGGAATAAAACAAATCTAATAGCACACATCCACGTTTATTATCAGATAATACCTGAATGCTTCTCAGAGGCAGTTGCAGTCGGACACCGTCCAAAGTGGTGGTGCACTTGGGCACTGGTAAAACATGGACTGTGTATATAATGAAATGCATTTTATTTACTTTTCAATGTTCATCAATGGATAAAGATGCACTTTGTAGTTACAGCATCTGTATATATATATATATATATATATTTTCTTTGATATTATCTTTTTATTTGTAAAGGCAAAAATCCCATCACATACAGTAATTACAATTTTAGTAATTTCAGTACATAGGTAGGGATGAATTCAGAAAGTTTAGATGTATTGTCCATAATGCCCTTCTGAGTTTTCCTTTTACGGACCAGAACATATTTCAGTTAGGTACCGGGATGGGCACCACCTCAGGTAATTAAAACATCACATAAAAAGGCAGGTCTACACAAAGCACAAGTACAGTCAAATGAAATCAGATCTGATTGGTTTTACATACTCAGTCCATTTGGTCCAAATCCTATAATTTTTTTTCTTTTTCAACTTTGAGGGAGAAGGATATCTTTTCCATGACATAAATCTCATACACAATTTCAATCCATTCATTAATGGTGGGTGGATCTACTTTTAACCATTTCCTCGTAACAGATTTCTTACTGGCTGCCATTAGTATCGCTAACAATTTTTTTATCGTTGATATTCCATGTTTCGAATCCTAGATTGCCCAAATATACAGTTTCAAATTTGAATGGGATGTTTACATTAAATACATTGTTTATGTGTAGCATCTGTATATTTTTCTAGTAATTTTCCTGTTTATGATCACATGATCCCGAATGGCAATCCATCGTGATTTGTCATAACTTCGGCACTCTATTATGTTCCAAACCTCTTCTTTTTATTCTGTGGACGATATTTTTAAGAATGTTGAATGTCTTTGGTTGGATGAAAGCTTTGGAATGACATAAGAGTGAGTAAATGATGATGACAGGATTTCATTTTTTGGGGGTGAACTATCCCTTTAAAAACACAAGCAGCCATAGTGAATCTGCCACAGCAATCTTAACAGTCGTATGTCTCCTTGTAGGCTGTACACGGCGTTTTCTTCGCAGCAAGTACTGTAGTAAGTGATGCTCACTTTCCAGTGGAATTCACTCTTAATATATCCTATGTATTTAACAGCTAACAGCTAACCGCTAAGTGTTTTTCCACATGGGTCCAGGCATCTTCATGTGATCCTACAATCAAACGACTAGCATAAGCCAGTAGATTTGCACGAACATTTCCTCTGAAGACACTTAGCAAACAAAAGGGTTGTGGAGAATCTTAGCCTGAGAGTGATGCTAATCCGAAACAGATGCTCACATCTGGCTGGTACACACAATCCCCAGGCATCATATTGTTTAAAATGTTTGTTTCATAAGCAAGTTCCCCCATCTAACAGAGAACGTTCTCAGAACTTTGGCTGATGTTCTGGCAAGTTATGAACAAACGTTAGCGTTAATAAAACGTTCATTCAAAGTTCTCTGAAACGTTTCAGTTGGCTTGAAACGCTTTACAATAAGGTTCAGTAGTTAATGTATTAAATAACGTGAACTAACCATTAGTTAGTTATGTTAGTTAATAAAAAATACAGCTGTTCATTTTCAGTTCATGTTGGTTCACAGTGCATTAACTAATGTTATCAAGTTTATAATGGAGGTCTATGGTCACCACCTCAAAGAGCATGCACAGAGAAGTCCAAATTAAACATGATTTAATGACTCGTAAATGTAAGAACACATTGATGGCCTAAGATACGAAACGAGCGGTTTGTGTGAGAAAATGAACAGTATTTATATCGTTTTTACCTCTTGTAACCATAGTCACGTCCAAGTGATCTGATGGCGCGGGCGCTCTAAAGAGGTAAAAACGATATAAATACTGTTCGTTTTCTCACACAAACCGCTCGTTTCGTGTCTTAGGCCATCAATGTGTACTTACATTTACGAGTCATTAAATCATGTTTAATTTGGACTTCTCTGTGCACGCTCTTTGAGGTGGTGACCATAGACCTCCATTATATGACTGATAGACACGAACGGTTTGACCTAAAAATATAAAATACTGCGGAAACAAAGACACCTACATCTTGGATGCCCTTGAGGTCAGCTAAAACACACCAAAAATTAATTTCAAAGTGAACTATCCCTTTAATGAATGCTGTATACGTGCAGTTTATTGTTAACTAATGTTAACTAACGAACCTTATTGTAAAGTGTCACCGTTTTTAAAAATGGTACTACCCTGTTTCGGAACATTCCGAGAACATTTAAAAGTAACATTCCTATAATGTTTGCAAAATTCTAAAATGGAATGTTCCTTTAATGTTCATCGAACCATTTTCGTAAAAACATTTTAACGTTTTTAACGTTCAGCGTATAGCAAACATTCTTTGTTAGTGTTTTGTATTTTGGCTGGACAGACTTGGTAGTTTGGTTATGTGTAGATGTAAACAGAGAAGTCACAGCACAGGTAAGTGATCGAATGAACTGCAGCGGGAATCATTGCCACAGTTTGTCTCTGCATGACATCAAATCAAGCCTTGCTGCTCATTTTGGATGTTTACCATGAAGTGTCTGGTTGTAGTCAGACTCACACTAACTGGTCTGCGTCTACACTGCAAAAGTGCTGTTCTTTCTCAGTATTTTTGGCTTGTTTTCCAGTACAAATATCTAAATATTCTATACAAGTCTTAATATTATTTTGCTCCTCTAGTAACTGGATCCTGTTTCGATATTTGTACTGGAGAACAAGACGCAAACACTGAGAAACAACATCATTTCCGCGGTGTACTTCTGTTGATTCACTCTTGTACGTGAGAGTGCTGCATGAGAAGACTAACACTCGGCCTTGTTGTTCTCTGTACGAAACTGATTCGCGTGCTGAAAACACCACATCTTAAACCACAGGTTTCCACTGATCGGACTGGCCTCGTTTGATGGTTTAAGTGGGGTTTGGGGCTCTAAACCAGCTACTATCAGTACCTGCAAACCTCACACTGGTTTAAGCTGGTCTTTCGACAGGGAGTTTATGAACTACTCTGCAAAAAATGACTTTCTTCCTCAGTTTTTATTCAGTGTTTTCTTTACTCCTCATTTGTATCTTGTTTTGCAGTACATTCTTAAATTTAAGATATATTTACGTACTCGGAAAACTAAATTCCTTAAGATAGTCTCTTTTTTATTAGTATTATCATCATCAAATTGAAGTGACTTTTTGTCTAAAACAAGAAAAATATGCCAGTTTTGAATTTAATTTCCCTGACATGTTTTAATAAGCGTAAAGTCAGTTCATTTTGACGCATTCATCAGAAAACAAGACTATCTCAAGGAATTTAGTTTTTCAAGTAAATGCATCTTGATTTTAGAATATTTAGATATCTGTACTGGAAAACAGGACACAAATACTACAGTAGCGGAAGAACATATTTTGCAGCCTCATAAAAGGGTTAGTTTGAGCACCCTAAAAGCAAAACTGGTCTGGGTATCTTATAAAGTTTAAAATAAGTAAACCTTGGAAGACTAAGCAGTGTTTTGTAATGTGTGTGTGTGTGTGTGTGTATGCAGAGGAAAGGAGTGTCCAACAGCAGCCACTGCAGCCACAGCTGTTACCCAATGGTAAATATGTCAATTTCTCTAGCTTGATTCCTATTGGCTACTTCTTTCCACAGTGGGTGTGGTTATGCTGGAACTCTTACTAACCTTTATTGCACCAACTTCTTGGGTTGTGGGTCCATTCTGGCAATCAGGAGATCAACAAAATGAACTTCAACCATATTAAAATGGTCATTCTCTTGGATTGCCCGAATGAAAACCTGACGCCAATCTTGCTTGCAACCTCCTCATTAGCAACTGCCCATTCTTTAATCAGAAAGCATGTCTAATGAGGGTTTAACAATGAAGTCGCTGCAGTCTCTTTACTATGAAGGGGTCAGATTCAGCTCACGTTTTTTCCAAAATCGATTTCTCCAAAGTCGTTATCGTTGTGGTGTGGACTCTGAATTTAAAATAACTTTTCAAAAGTTCGTTATTCTAGTTATCATCCTTGATGTGAATGGACCTTACATATTAGAATACATTCTTGTAATGGAATTCAATGGGACTTGCTATAACACATCACTGTACTTTATTTTTCAAAGTGCATCATGCATGACTTCAGATTGTGAAAGCGTTTTGTTTTGGGTTTACACACTTTTGATTGCACAGGGCTCTGAGGTTATAAAGGAGACTGATTGGTTCTGGCACTAAATCTGCATGCTGGCTGTCGGATCGTGTTTTTATTCGGCCTGAAATAAGCGCACGGCAAATACTGTACACCAAAGGCCAAGGACAACCTTTGTCCCAGTACCAAAATCTCACTTTGTTTCTCTTTATGTCATCTCATGTGCTCGCCTTGGCATTTTTGAAAAACGAGCTTGTTTGCACGACAACCTTTTAACATCAGAGTGGATTTAATGTGGACCGCTGTGTTTGGTCGAGGGGCTGTGCCAACAGCTGTCATATTTACCAAATAGCTCTACCTCTGGCGGCATGTTCCCGACTTGTTCCAACCCTTACAGAAACTAATTGTGCCGACACTTGCAATTCCTGAGCACTAGCTGAACGTTAGAGGAGGGTTTTTCTTAAAGAAGACCCATTACGCTGTTTTACATTGTCAGCTTTGTGTAATGTTGCTGTTTGTGCTTTGGAAATTTGCAGAGCTTTTTTACGCTCAAAGTCCCTCCAACATTAGTTCTTCTCTATATCAGTGTCAGTGTTTCTGAACTCCTTGAAACGCCTCCATTGTAGTTTTGTTTTGTAGTTTTCTTAACACGTCACAATATTCCTCATTTAACCTCTTAACTCACCCCCCTTTTTTGAATAGACGTGGAAATAAACATTTTCTAACTTTGATTGTAATTCAAGAATGCTTTAGAATATAGTCGTAAAATTGGTCTTGTTTTAAGGAAGACATTTGCCAGATTTTTGTCGAAGTGAAATAAATTGAGAAAGTGAAACAGAAGTTTGAGTTTATGGAAATGTACAATTTAAAAAAATAGTTTATATAAAATATATATTTTCAAAACCTGGGCTGCTCTAAAACTGCAGAAAAATAAAAGCCAAAAATCTGAACAAGTTGTGTTTCAAATTTTAGGTTGATATCTCAAAAAAATTAGCTTTTGTTTGGGCGCAGTACCGAACGCTTCCACTGGGGCACAACCAGACTCCAGTATTGCCCATATAAGGGCGCCTCCATTTCCATATGTGTTTTGAGTGATCTGAACCATCATTTACACAATTTTCATACAATTTATAAAGTACAGATCCTATTCAGAAGTAGTATGGGAAGTTTGGCCGATTTTGATATGAATTCAACCTCTAAGAAACACATACAAATAACACGCATGTGTGTTATAGCTTCCTGCCACATCACAAATGGTGAATTTTTTATTTTTTTTTCTTAATATTTAAAACATTTTCAGGCCTTTTTTTTCTAAAGTAATTGAATGGATGCTATCTTTTGAACTCTTGGCATGAAAACAAACTGAGGTGTCTACCTTTTTTTCATTGCTATTTCAAAATAAAAGTCTGAACATGATTTATGAGTAGGAAAATATTCTTGTTGCAAATTGATAAATTATGGCTCCTGTGTAATTTATTTTAAAAATCAGTCACCAAATATGGAAACTAGAGATTGTTAGCTTTCAAATAATATATAGTTTGTCAGTATTACTTAAGGTCTTTTCTAAGACATTGTTGTTTTAAAAATATAATGGCAAGTGTTCCACCTGTATTTATTAAATAATTCATATGCAGAATTAAGGGGCGGGGCCTGGTTGAGTTAGTTAGTAGTGTGGAAAGGGGCGGGACATTTCCCAAACACACTCTGACCAATCACAACACACTGCTCCAGGCGACCAATCAGGGCACAGTGTGCTTTTCAGAAGGAGGGGCTTCATAGAGACAGGAACTAAACAGAGCGTTACTGACAGACTGGGAAGAGAGGAGCCGCAACAATGGAGAATATGAGAAAATAATGTTGTTTTTTACCATTCTAGCATTAAAACTTATTCAAGTAGAGACAAAAAACAAAATCAAAACTTCGTAAAAGGGCATTATTGAACCTTCCAATTACCATAGTGGTACTAACATGCCACTAGCATCTAGGGTCATTATTTCACACATAAAAAAAAAAAACAATGTACTGTCAGCTGTTTTTTTTTTTTTTTTTGGTTAAAGTGTCAGTAGTCAGAATGGCAGAAGCGAGGACAGATGAGATGTTCAGATCTCTGGGGAAAACATTAAATGACCTAATTGCAATTAACTGAGTGCAATCTCGAATATTGCCTCGGTAGAAAATCCTTCTCCCTGAACTTTCCTTGGAGGTGGTTTTATACTTAGCAACCTGCCTGCTGGGTACTAGTTAATGAGTGTGCTTTCTCTTAACACGAAGACTCTTAACAGTGAACTCCTCTCAAATGCAGTGCAGAATAGAGAGAATTTATGGAAATTCAAATAAGTAGTGAGTAATAAGGAGTGTTGCGATGCATCCAAAGCAAAGCCTTTCATTGATGTATTCTGACACGAGTGAAAGGGGTTTTGAATGCGTCTCGGCAAGCACGGGTGCCTCAAAATCCTCAAAAGCCGCTGTTTTGTCTGTGTCGCAGGAGGAAGGTGTTAGATGCTTGATGTTTGAAGTGCATGGTTGAAGTCTGAAAAGAAGGTCTTAACGTAGTTTATTTGTAGCCCTCTCCTCTGAGAGGAGCCTGAGATCTATGGAGAAAGACTTTGTTAAAGACTCCTTTTTTACAGCTTAGGTGGAATGATAGTTATATATCTGGATGAGGTCTTTTTTGATATGTTTTAGCTTACCTCAAGGGCATCCAAGATGTAGGTGTCTTTGTTTCCTCAGTATTTTATATTTTTATATTTTTAGGTCAAACCGTTCTTGTCTGTCAGTCACATAATGCAGGGGAAACACTTTATTTGAAGGGGTGTGCATAAGGCTGTCATGACACTGTCATAAACATGACATAACACCTGTCATGAAAATGAAAGAGTCTTTATGAATGTTTATGACTGTTGTCATTAAGTATCATTGTAACACTTTATTTGAAGGGGTGTGCATAAGGCTGTCATGACACTGTCATAAACATGACATAACACCTGTCATGAACATGAAGGAGTCTTTATGAATGTTTATGACTGTTGTCATTAAGTGTCATTCGGTAAATTATGACACTTTTAATGCAAAGTTGACATTGTTTAAAATGTCTTTGTCATGACAACTTGACATTAACCCAGACAAAAATGTCTTGATTATGACAACTTGACATTAACCAAGAAATCATAACTAGTCCAACGTGTTCCACTTTACTTGAGGTAAGGGGAAATATTAATGACACTGTTGTTAAAGCATTTGACAGTGTAATGACCCTTAATGACATCTTTATAACTAGTACAATGTGTTCCACTTTACTTGAGGACAAGTAAAATATTCATGTCACAGTTATAATGGTGTCATGACAACCAAAGTTAAAACCAACCATAACATATGGTTGGGGTAATGTAATCTTAACACATTACAGGTTAACAGTTTATGATTTCTTGGTTATGTCAAGTTGTCATAACAAAGACATTTTAAACAATGTCAACTTTGCATTTAAAGTGTCATAATTTACCAAATGACACTCAATGACAACAGTCATAAACATTCATAAAGACTCCTTCATGTTCATGACAGGTGTTATGTCATGTTTATGACAGTGTCATGTCAGTCTTATGCACACCCCTTCAAATAAAGTGTTACCAATGCAGGTCTATGGTCACCACCTCAAAGAGCATGCACAGAGAAGTCCAAATTAAACACAATTTAATGACTCGCAAATGTAAGTACACATTGATGGCCTAAGACATGAAATGAGCGGTTTGTGTGAGAAAACAAACAGTATTTATATCGTTTTTACCTTTTTTTAACCACAATCGTTCAAGTGCTGTGAAGTCTGCACAAGTGCCGGAAGTGATTTCTCGTGTGCGTGTGGCCTTGGTAGCTTCCCTCTCCATTGGACTAGGTATGCTTTCCCAGCATTATTAACATGGTCATGGCTAAAAAAAGGAAATTGAGAACTGTTTTCCCATGAAACGACATGTAAGAGGAACAGCTGATACAACCGTCTCCATGGTAAGCCTTGTGCCTTCCATCTTTGGCTTGAAGGACTATTATAATTGGGCTTACGTGGGATGCTGGGAAGGAGAGCAGTTGTCAAAAGGGCACGCCAGCATCTGTGTCTCCAACACTCGTAACGGTTCAGTCTTCAACACGTCTCGGTTACTTATGTAACCCTCGTTCCCTGAAGGAGTGAACGGTGATGTTACGTTCCTCCTGCCACATCCATCCAACTCTAAATGGCCGAGATCCTTGTCTCTGCTCTTAAGCCTAAACCTGAATGAGTGGATGCGTGCCGCCATCTTATATACCCGTATGTATGGGGGTGTGGCTTGGCATGCAAATTCAATTCTCCGGTTCCAATGGCTGTTTCACGAGTTCACCATTACACTATCCTGGTGTGCGTTTCCCGAAAGCATCGTTAGCCAACTATGGTCGCAAGTTCCGTCGTTATCAGCATAGTTCAACGAGTCGGTGTTTCCCGAAACAATCGTTCCAACGAACATTCGCAAACAGCATCGGTTTGAACGACAGCTCTCGACCTGTGGTTAGAGGCATCGTTTCTATATTACATCACATCTGGACGTAATAAATCCTTATCTTGAGCAAAATAAGCAAGCTGACATTCAGTACAACCGGTCCTTTTATTTAGAATACATACAAATGTAATTTACGTCTTTTCGTTTGTCAAAAGATTTAAAGTACCGATTTTGAAGAGTGCGCATGTGCGAATGAGCTTTACTATGTAAGAACGAGACAAATGTTGATTGGGTCTGGTAATAAAGCAAAATAACAATAGTGCTTAATTTAGATATAAAAAATCTTGCGTTAATTGGATCTCAAACAGTTTCATTAAAAGTAGTTATTACTCCACCACGTGCGAAATCGATGTGGTTGAACGATACTTCGGGAAACAGTCGCGACTAGCTAGTTGATTTCTCCAACGATGCATCGTACTATGGTAGTGAACTACATCGTTGTACGGGAAACACACCCCAGGTTGGGATAGGACTGGTAAGTGAGGAGATGGAGAGGTGGAGTGGTAAATTGCTAATTGAGTTGCTAATTATCATGATAATTAGGTTAATTATCTGAATGTACTTTAAAGGGTAACTAAACTCCTGGTCAGAGCCTGACTCCACCCACTGGCAATATTTGAAAATGCTGAAAAAGTGGGCAGACCCCATCGGAGATAGAGGGGACGAAATAGATGCTAAAACACTCTATTCTGATCGTTTTCAATACTCACAATCCCAATTCCTGACTCCCTACAGTGGTTTTGACGACACAAGATGGTTTTTATACTGCCAAGGGCGTCGCTCGCGTGGTGAGCTGAAACCTGGGTACGTCACGAAGTGCGGAACATCCAATAGAAAAATTCAACTGCAGTAGCCACCGTTCAACCTGAAGAGGGCAGCACTAAGACGTTTTTACACCATATATTGTAGAAATAGAACACTTTATAAACAAATGTCAAAAAAGTTATTTGAATCAATGACTGGTATTAATAAAGATCCATTCTTACAGATCATTAACTAAAAAAAGTTGGTTTAGTGTTTAGTTACTCTTTAAACGCTCCTAAGTGAGACCCATGTGTCAGTCTTTGACATGACGTCTCAGTCCCCTCCATCAGGGAACGAGGGTTACATCAGTAACCGTGATGTTTTGGTTGTATGGTTAACGTTGCCGGCGACGGATCATTAGCGTTTAGTGGAAAGCGCTTCAGTAACCTCACAGTTGTCTTACAGAGTCTCAGACACCGCTTATCATCTCCTCTATCAAAAGATTATATTTATATCCACTCACACAGCTGAATCAAATCTGTTCAGGTGGTAGAACTTACCCACACAAAGAGGAGGTTTTGTGTGTGAGCGTTTCTCAGCTCTCAAAAGCCAAAGATGTCAAACCTTATAATCAGAGATTGATGCAGTAAGTGAATCTCTTAAGCGTTTTAGAGGCATGTTGTGACACAGACCTGCACACTGGCACACACAACCAACATATCTCTCTCTCTCTCCATCTCTCTCTCTTTTGTTCTTCTGAATGCCAGCAGAGCTTTGTGCTAAACCCTTATTCAGCGCAGTTATTGTGCTTAGATTTTCGGGAAGTATAAAGAGAGAAAATATTTTGTTGCTTTTTCAATGTATTTGTTTGTTTATTTATTTACATCACCACACTCTGAAAAACGCTGGGTTGTTTTAACCCAAATTTTGGTCAAATATGGACAAACCCAAATGTTGGGTTAAAAAATGTCATTTAAAATTTTCAACTTTCACTTTCAACTTTTTTATTACGTTTTTAACCCAACGTTTGGGTTTGTCCATATTTTACCCAAATTTGGGTTGAAACAACCCTGCATTTATGTATATACAGTATATACAGTAGATTAACATTTTTTGCTTTTTATTTGTTCATATTGTTCTTGTTTTTATTGCATATCCCAAAACTGAAAGGAATAAGTAAAACAGACATGATGATCAAATATAAAGTATCTTTACTGTGTGTATCAAGTGCTGAGGAAGAGCTGAAATTCAGTGTGGTAATATAAGTTTGGTTTTCCGACACACGTTGTAAGCAGTGGACCAATCACAACAGACTGCGTTCCATCTGACCAATCAGAGCAGAGCAGGCTCTCGGAAAGGCGGGGTTTAGAGAGACCGAACCGTTTCAGACACTGTGAGAAAAGAGCTGATACTGCAATGTACTGTATATTCAGAGTGTTTTTTTGCCATTGGATGCATGTAAACCAATTGTTTGAGACTCCAAATTAAAATGATGAGCCTTAAAATAGTATAATAGGGGCACTTTAAAAGAGTGGTTAATTTGTACAACAGTTTCCAGGATGAAAACAAAGTGTACTGTATATAAATTTGTAATGCTTCAAGGGTCATGGTCATTGTGAAGTATTAAAATGCTGCTGAACAGATGCTAATGCCCAACGCTGAGCTCTAACTCTCTCTTACACTCAACACACAGGCGTCTGCTGCTCACTTGCATGTGCTGCGTTTATGACTAACTCATCAAAAGCTGCTCAGTCTGGAAAATGGGAACTCTGTGGAGTTTGATGTACACACACTTGTTGCGTGGTTCCTGTCCTGACTCCTGCTGTCTGTCTGTGTGTGTGTGTGTGTGTGTGTGTGATTTCAGAGACGTGCGCAGTCAATAACGGAGGCTGCGACAGCACGTGTCATGATGCTGTGACCGGAGTGAGATGCAGTTGTCCGGTGGGATTCACGTTACAGCCGGACCGCAAGACCTGCAAAGGTACGAACACACACACTGAGATCATCCACTCATCCGAAGGAGGAATCTAATCCTGCGTGGTTAGGAGCGACATGCATCACAACACTCTTCTGCCCTTGTTAAAAGAGCAAGTGATCAAATCCCAGCCAACCAGAACAGATTTTCTAGGTTTCAGTGGGAGCTCAATTTTCTCATCGCTTTTATTTGCAAATATTTTGTATATCAAAGAGATTTATCACTTGTCATTTTATTCATCCATCCACCGTATATTGGCCAATCTGTCCGTCCAAACATCCATCCATACATCTGTCCATCATTCCGTCCGTCTGTCCGTCCATCAATCCGTCCATTCATCCATCCGTCCGTCCATCCATCCGTCCATCATTCCATCCGTCTGTCTGTCCATTCATCCGTCCGTCCATCCATCCATCCATACATCTGTCCATTCATCCATCCGTCCGTCCATCAATCCGTCCATTCATCCATCCGTCCGTCCATCCATCCGTCCATCATTCCATCCGTCTGTCTGTCCATCCGTCCGTCCATCCATCCGTTCATACATTTGTCCATCCGTCCGTCCGATCATCCATCCATCCATCTGTCTATCCGTCAATCCATCCATCCATCTGTCCGTCCGTCCATCCATCCATCCATCCATACATACCTCCGTCCATCATTCTGTCCATCCATCCATCCGTCCATCATTCCGTCCATCCATCCGTCCATTCATCATTCCGTCCATCTGTCCGTCCATCCATCTGTCCATTCATCCGTCCGTCCATCCGTCCGTCCATCCATCCATCTGTCCATTCATACATCCGTCCATCCATACATCCGTCCATCCATACATCTGTCCATCCATCCATCCATCCGTCCATCCATCCATCTGTCCATCCATCTGTCCGTCAATCCATACATCCATACATCTGTCCATCCATCCATCATCCATCCATCCGTCCATCCATACTTCCGTCCATCAGTCCATCCATCATTCTGTCCGTCCATCCTTCCATCCACCATCCATACATCCATCCGTCCATCATTCCGTCCATCCATCCATCCATCCATCCGTCCATTCACCCGTCCGTCCATCCGTCCGTCCATCCATCTGTCCATATATCCGTCCATCCATGCATCTGTCCATCCGTCAATCCATACATCCGTCCATCCATCCTTCCATCCATCCATCCGTCCGTCCATCCATCCATCCATCCATCCATCCATCCATCATTCTGTCTGTCTATCCTTCCATCCGCCGTCCATCCATCAGTCCATTCATCCGTTGTCCATCCATCCATCTGTCCGTCTGTCCGTCTATCCTTCCATCCAATCGTCCGTCCATCCGCCTGTCTGTCCTATCAGATCCCTTAAATAATATTAACAGAGACAACTTTTGATGTAGTAGTAAATGTTGAAATTAACAGTATTGTATTATTCTCCTCTGTTAGTTCATGTTAACTAATGTTGTAAATGAAACAAATTAAACTTTGTTGTAAATCTCTGAGTCCAGGGCTACAAATTAAATCATCTTACATCTTAGCCACCAAGATGAAATTTCCTTAAACTTCCCTCTCGCTCTTAAAAAAAAGCTGTATTTATGAATGAATGTATACTTATGAAGAAAATCAATAAGTGCTTGATGGACACAAAAGAGCTTAACGAAGAATAAAAGAGGCGAAGTGGAGACTCGCGGGGTTGTTCGGCCAAGACTGGGAGCCTGCGTCGCCCCGAGCGCTCATAACGTTACGCTAACAAGACCGATAAAAGAACATTGAGTTTTATTAGTTCTGCCACAGAAGAAACAAAGGAAAACATCCCCAGACAGCACTGGCACGAGAAGACACGAGCGAAGGAGCCGTTATTTTATCCAGATGATGCAGCCTCTCTCTGAGATGAACGCCTCATTTACTCCGATGATTCAGCTGTAATCAGAAACACCCAGACCAGCTCAATCAAAGCCTGAGCGGAGCACAAGCTGATGATATACTGACCCCCGATGCGGAGTTCGAGCCCCATGAGGTCGCACGTTCACTCCATGTGTGTCCGGCACAATACAGTCAGAGAGGTCGTCGTCTTCCTTTTTCAGTCATTTCTCTTATTCTCCTCTCTTTCTTTAAATTAAATTCATAGTGATTAATAGGAAAATAACAGAATCAGTTTTGCAAAATTCTGAATTATTTTTTGCTTAAATATTTGAATTCTTTACAACAAGGTTTCAGCACTAACTAAAAATGAACAATTAGATTAGAACATTAGTAAATGCTTGAAAAATATTGATTTAATTAATGTTAACAAATAAGACTTTATTGTAATACATTATTCAAATCAAAAGTTATATCTGTTAATATAATTTAATGGACCTGATCTGACATCAGCTAACAACGAGGATTGTAGGCCTATTTGTATTGTTAACAAATATTAATAAATACTGTAAAAAAAAATGTTTTTGTTAGTTAATACACAAACGAATGGAGCCTTATTGTAAAGAGTTACCACTTCATTTAAGGGGAATCTATTCCTTTTTTTTTTTTTTATTAATATAATATAATTTAATGGACCTGATCTGACATCAGCTAACAACGAGGATTGTAGGCCTATTTATATTGTTAACAAAGACTAATAAATAAATAAAAAATGAAAAATAAATAAAAAATGTATTGCTCAGTGCTAGTTTATGTTAGTTAATATACACAAACTAATGGAGCCTTATTGTAAAGAGTTACCACTTCATTTGGTTTTCCATTTTGTATAATTTATATATATATATATATATATATATATATATATATATATATATATATATATATATATATATATGATCATTTTCTGATTCAAACAGTGAGCTGATAGTTTAAGCCCAAACAAATCCCTCATATATGCAGTCAATCACCCCTTTTACCTTTATATTATTATTATGTTCATCCTCTCCTTCTGGTTTGAATCATGTTAAACTGAAGGCAACGGTACTAATCCTGTGCATGTGTATTTGCTCAAACAAAATTTGCTCAAGCATTCATTCCTCCCTCTCTCTCTCTCTCTCTCTCTCTCTCTCTCTCTCAGACATTGATGAATGCCGCATGAACAACGGCGGGTGTGACCATGTGTGTAGAAACACGGTGGGCAGCTTCGAGTGCAGCTGCAAGAAAGGATACAAACTTCTGACCAATGAGAGGACGTGCCAAGGTAGACTAGACAAGGGAAATGTTATGTCATTATGTTTAAAGCACAAACCTTTGGTTTGCTCGGCTCCTTCCCTGCTGCTGCTTTTCTGCTCTCGGAGATACTGTGGGCAGATTGTTTGAGATCCAGCAGGGTTTATGAGGTTTATGAGCTGGCGGTTAGTTTGGTCAGGAGAGCTTGGTGTTTAATACAGGAGGAATCCCTCAGAGAACATTTAAGGTGATACTATCCTGCCAGTCTTCATAAACGCACACCTCCGATCCAGAGTCCCCTCGCTGGTCTTTAAAACGTTCCTGTCGGCCTGGGAATATTTCTGGAAAAGATGGTTTGATGTCAGTCTATTCTGTTTCTCAATATAGACTTCTTCCCATTTCTAAGCCAAACACACTTCAGCCAACAACTCAGCATGATGAAAAGGGCATTAATATACACTCTTAGAAGAAAAGGTTCTATATAGAACCTGAAAAGGTTCTAAAGCGCTACGTATTTGAAACCCCTTAAATGCAATGCATGTGAATGATCACAAAATTCAAGATTGTTATTAATCAATATCACACAAAGAGTGCCATTTCAGTTTTCATCCTCCAAAAATCTGCATGATTAAAATGTGATATTAAGTTACTACAACAGTTTAATAAACAATAATTTAATAACAACTACAAAATGTTGCAGAATAATGTAATATATGAATGAATAATAGCCTTTAAAGAACCTTTGTGCCAAAAGTGTTCTTTCTTGTCATTATTGAACCTCTTTAAGCATAAAATGTCCTTTGGAGTTGAGTAATGAACCCTATGCTACATATATAGAACCCTTTTTTCTAAGAATGTACATATAAACAAAATAAATTGTAATATATTCAAATTAAATTAAGAAGCAATTTGTATCGTCTGAAAAGAGCAAATAAACAGCCAACGATCAGGGCCGATTATATCCTGTCAATCAAAAGGGGGCGGAAAAACTGCAACTCGGACTGTGTGTGAAGGCAATCTCTCTGGTGTTGAATTTAGGGCTGTCAAAGTTACCAACACAATAGCGCATTAAAGGGTTAGTTCACCCAAAAATGAAAATTAAGTCATTAATTACTCGCCCCCATGCTGCACCAACCCCGTAAGACCTTCGTTCGTCTTCGGAACACAAATAAAGATATTTTTGATTGAATCTGAGAGCTGGATCAGTCCTAGATAGACTGCCTAAGGGACTGCCTCTTGACGGCCCATAAAGTCATTAAAGAAAAGGTTTAAATATTCCATGTGCCTACAGCGGCTCAATTATAAGTTTATCAAGCGACGAGAATACTTTTTGTGCGAAAAAAACATAAATAACGACTTAATTCGACTATTCCATTACTTCCTTATGGGCGCATGCGCGAGAACTGAGACGAGGACGTTCTCATTCGTCTACTTCTTGTTACCGGCTGCTCACCGCTTAGGAGTTTTACCGCCCCCTACCGTATAAGATGATGTGCTGATATAGCTGGAAGCGCAAAACTTTCTGTTTACAAGCAGAGGAAGATGCGCGCTGTACATACGCATTTCAATTAGCGTATTTTCCGCACTATAAGGTGCACTTAAAAGCCTTTAATCTTCTCAAAAAACGACAGTGTTCCTTATATTCCGGAGCGCCTTATATATGGATCATCATTTTATACGGTAGGGGGCGGTAAAACTTCTAAGCGGTGAGCAGCCGGTAACAAGAAGTGGTCGAATGAGAAGAACGTCCTCGTCTCAGTTCTCGCGCATGCGCCCATAAGGAAGTAATGGAATAGTCGAATTAAGTCGTTATTTATTTTTTTTCGCACAAAAAGTAGTCTCGTCGCTTGATAAACTTATAATTGAGCCGCTGTAGGCACATGGAATATTTAAACCTTTTCTTTAATGACTTTATGGGCCGTCAAGAGCCAGTCCCTTAGGCAGTCTATCTATGACTGATCCAGCTCTCAGATTCAATCAAAAATATCTTTATTTGTGTTCTGAAGACGAACGAAGGTCTTACGGGGTTGGAACAGCATGGGGGTGAGTAATTAATGACTTAATTTTCATTTTGGGGTGAACTAACCCTTTAACATGTAAAAATGGCGAGGTTAAACCAGACTCTATGAATGGATGTCAGGTGTGCAGTTTTTCCATACACCAAACATTATTTGTGGCGTGCCTTCCGTCCAATAATCTGCGTCTCAATTAGGGTTGGGTATCGTTTGAATTTGAACGATTCTGATTCCGATTCCTTGTTTCGATTCCGGTTCCTAACGATTCTCGATTCCGATTCTTTTAAGAGGCAGGGTCAAAAAAGTTTAGCTAACCTTGCTAACCAACGGCCTTTCTGAAGGAAATACTGCTTCTGTAAAAATACTCCTTTTGTCACAAATTTTGCATTTTGCCGAGATTTCGTTATTTTTAGAAAAGTGAAGCCACACTTTGGATCGCCGACGTAAGGTACTCATGTTCGACTCGCGTGGTTATGCCAACACTTCCGGTAGACGCTTCTTCGTTGGTGTTGTTCAGCGGTTTCTTCTTCCGCTCGGCGGACTGTGAATATCGAAACTAGGAATCGAAATTTTAACTTTTGAACGATTCCGGGAAAAACTAAAAGTTAGTCCCGGTTCCAATCGATACTCGATTCTCGATACCCAACCCTAGTCTCAATCAGCTCCTGAGCTCTCGAATCAGTATATCGAGTACATAAATTCGGACTGCTTCACCGCACATGGGGACGGTGATTACTCATTGGCCAGGGCCATTAAATAAAATCATGCATTTTGATTCCATCACTCAAAGTTGCACCATCTCCATGTGAGCTGATATTTTTTTTCCTGTTTCTCAGGTTGGGTGGGTGTGGGAACGGCCCGTGCCCGTGCGCGGGTCTCTGCGGGGCAGGGAGGGCATCTCCTCCTGTCCGTTCAAATGCTGTAGCCATTGTTGTGAGGAATGTCAAGTGATAAAATTATCCATGACCTTTTGCCCTCATCTACAATAGCCTCCAGAACTGGGAGAAACAGGATTGTCTGCTTTATATCTGCAGCTTTCATCATTTATCATTTTTGCTTGTTCAAATCACTTACTTTAAGTGCTTTAGCATGTCAAGTCAGCTTTAAGCAGTGGTGGAGGAAGTACTGAATCTCAGTACTTAAGTAAAAGTACAAATACCCAGATAAATATTTACTTTAGTAAAAGTAGAAATAACACAATGACAACCATACTTAAGTAAAAAGTAAAAAGTACCTGATTATAAATGTACTTTAAGCATTAAAAGTAAAAGTACTTGCATAACAATTGATTCTCTTAATGACTATTTTCTAATGATTAATAAAACATTTCATTCTAACTCATTCAACCTAATGCTCCTATAATGATGTTCAATAATGATAGAAAAAAAATGTTGTCACTTTTTCTGAAACAAGCTTGCAATTAGGCAATATAAACCATGCTTATCCTTACTGTATATGTTAATAACTATGTTTGGTAGTAAACATGATTAATTTACGGTGTAATTCTGAAACTCTTGGCTTGCCATAATCCTAACCAAACGTATATTACACACGGTGTGTTTCCTATGCACGTAAAAACACATTTTTGCGTATAAATTGCACGATAAACGCACTGCGTGCGAGACGCATTTAGTTGATGTATCTATGGCAACCAAACGTCACTGGTGAGACAAACGTGCAACGAACGGACGGTCAGATTACGTTTTGGCAGGGGAAAAACTGATCAGAAAATGTAATGAAAATATAACAAGTTGTAGAAATGTAGTGGAGTAGAAAGTATAATAATTGCTGCAAAATGTAACGAAGTAAAAGTAAAAAGTATGCACTATTTATTCTACTTAAGTAAAGTAAAGATACGTGAAAAATGTACTTAAGTAAAGTAACGAAGTATTTGTACTTCGTTACATTCCACCACTGGCTTTAAGTATATAGTGCTTTATACAACGGAGATTGTTTCAAACGGGAATGGGAAAATAACGATTAGTGATGCAAACACAGTTCAATTCTGCCGCAAAGAAGACAATATTGTCATTATTCAGTGTTGATTAATTCAAGGTTTGCAAAATTCATCAGTTATGAAACAATAGTGTTATCATTCATTTCGAATTTAGCTCTCAAAGTGTCATTGGAGTCAAACTGATGATATTATTGAATACTAGTGTCTTAGTGTAGCCTACATGTGACGCTTTGTGCATGAATTATTAATTGGTGATAAATAGCATTTAACAGTTCTTAGAAGATTTGATATTTGTACTGCACAGGGCTGTCAAACGATTAATCGCATCCAAAATAAAAGTTTGTGTTTACATAATATATGTGGGTGCACTGTGTATAATTATTTTATATATAAAAATACACACATATGTTTCTATATATATTTATATATATATATATATATATATATATATATATATATATATGTATATAGATTTATATATAATTTATATTATATATAAATCTAAACATTTTATATATAAATATTTTTTTCCCTAAATATACATGCATGTGTGTGTATTTATATATATACACAAAATAATTATACACAGCGCACCCACATATATTATGTAAACACAAACTTTTATTTTGGATGCGATTAATCGCGATTAATCGTTTGACAGCCCTTGAAAATATATCTAGAAATTCTAAGTACTTGGAAAAAAAAAAGAAAGAAAATGAAGTGAGTTTATGCTTAAAACAAAAATATACACTAATAAAGAAAAATAATTTAAAGTGAAAAACATAAATCTTTTTTGATAAATGTTTCATCAAACCTATGTAATTTTGCTTCTCCGTATCTTGATTTAAAGATGTTCAGATGGTTGTACTGGAAAACAAGACAAAAACACAGAGGAAGAAACTCTTCTTTTTCACTGTAAAAGCTCTTGATGAGTGGCAGAGCCGGTAAAAGAAATAAGAAAATGTCATTGGCTGGGAGAATGTTCAACCTGTTGGAAATAATCATTTTATCAGACCTTCAGCTACAAACCAGATTGCATAGTTGTCGTTTGTGAGGAAACGAGTGTGTGCTCTATCTTGGGATTAACAGCTTCAGTGTTCCCCTGCTGTCATCAACCTTGTCCTTCAACACCTCTCCGAAAGCCCGGAGACATTCCTCGGTCGCTTAAGAGCTTTCTGAAGTGTATTTAGGGGGAGGTGTTATCAGATCCCCAGTGTTCATGAGGTGGGAGTTTGCTGATAAAGCCCCTCTCCGCGCTCTATAAACACACCAGCTGTCATTTTACTCTCACAATGCCATTGTTTCCGACCGCGAGATTAAGTGGGACCGGCATGCCTGTGTCTATAGGGGTGAAAAAGTCAGAATATCACATTTTTCTTGGTTTCGGGTGCTTGCTAAGACTATTGGCATTTCATTGCTCAGACTACCCGAGCCGCGTAAATTGCGCATATTGAAATTGACGGCCAGTGGAAATACGTCAATTTCTCAAAAAACCCATATGGTGCATGTCAATATATCATATTCTTTTAGATCAAAATGTACTGAAAGTTAAAGTTAACATGAACAACTCAGTAATTCATTATATTACTGATTTATAGTTCCCAGCATGCTTTGCGTCAAATTGAGTAAGGAGAATAAATGTTAAAATTAAGTGTTATTTAGTGTGTTTTTGCACAAGAATAAAGGCCCTGACATACTTAAGACAAAGTTTTTTTTCGCAAGCTGCTTTACAGTATTAAACATGGAAATACAATGTCAATCAACTTCATTTTCTGGCTCATGTTTTTACTCGCTGACGCCGGACTGAACAAAAAAAGTGCTTGTTCACAGGCGTTTAAAAGCCGGAGCGAACTTTCTGAAAGTTTGCGTTGACAAGCTGTTTCGAACTCGTAGAAAAATCTTTCGTTTTAGCCTGATTTTGTTTCACATCAGTTTGTTCTTCGATTTTTGCGTGAATTATATTGGGGGCTTTAATTTAGGGATGTGATAGTTTCTTTGTTTGCTTACATTAGAACAAGTGTGCTCAAAATATTTGACTTGAAATAATGTTTATGCGATCAAATTTCGATGAGTTAGCTAAATTGCAATTAATATTCTTGTGCAAAATCAAAATCAATAGTTTTTCCAACTTATCTTTGAGTTTGTTTACTTAAACAACGTTTGATTTTTTTTTTTTTTTTTTTTTTTTTACTGATTTTACCAACTTATTAGGGTTTAAAGTGTTGTGGTTAGGAGGAAAGTGTTGGGCAGAGACATTTAATATTATTTGTCTAAATGATTGGACTTCAAAACTGCAAAAATCCCACAGGATTGCATGAGGGAGAGACCCAAGCCATATCTAAAGACCAAAATATCACCTGAGGATGCTGGACTCCTTTCACTTGGACCAGTTAGAAGCCACCCTAAACACCCTAGCAACCACATAGCAACAAGACAAAAATACAGAGGAAGAAAATCATTTTATTGCAGTGCGATGGGTTTTGATGGATAAGCAGTAAGCATTAATCTGGTTAATATTTCTAATATAACCAACTCTCCTCAACTTTGCCCTTTCTTTTAGTTGTTTGTTCCTGGTATCCACAGTACAGAGAGCTGAAATGAGAGACTGCGGCGCTGCACGAACACACACCTGCTGTCAGGCTAACACCCAAACGCTCTAAAAATACGCTTTCTGGCATCTTAGAAACAGCCTGACCTTCAAAACAACTCTAAAAAATAGTGTTGTGTCAAATATATATATATGAAGAGTTTGGATGCAAAAGCCTCTAAGTGCCATTTGAAATTTTCTTAGAATGATCATTTTTATCAAGCTTGTGTATTTCAGGTCAGTAATTTCACTTAAATGACAATGAGGATTACCTATTAATTGTCATTTAAGTGAAATTACTGAACTTAAATATACAAGTTTGATAAAAATGATCATTCTAGAAGAAAATTTCAGATGGCACTTAGAGGCTTTTGCATCTGAACTCTTCATATACACAACATCTGTTGTTTAAAATATGATGCACTGGCTAGATTAATTGGGTAGTTTCTTCATTCTGCAACCAATTTAACTGCTATAACTAACTAGTGTCTTTTCCCCTCTATATTTTAATCACATTTCAAAGTCTGGATGTGAAAAATGATGTTTTAGATGAAATATAGCATGTCACACTGTTTCCATCCACCAATTTGTATGCACATTTTGGGATGTTGCATAAAAATACACACCAAAATGCACATAAATTAAAAAAATGCACATTAACAAATGTTTACGCTCAATAAAGGTGGATAATTTTTTTGATCTGATATAACAATGACATTGGAAACACATTTACCGAATAATTCCCTCGATGAGCAACAACAAACTGACATGACTTTGCCTCAGCAGAGCCTGCGATTGGATAACTGGACTAACCAGCGGACCAATCGCATCGCAGCATCTCAAATGTTGGTTTTGTTGTTTGGAAATGCTTGAGCTAAAGTCTGTCATTAGACTGATTTGGTTTAATTCCTCCCAGAAGCATCTCACAGATGTGGTCAGGTTGCGGAGAGATTTGGTCCAGCGGCATCTATCGGACTCCACCATTGCAAAACGCTAACCGGAAGAGCCGTATCCCTACTAAAACACATTTTCGTGACATTGGCCTATTGACACTGCTTGACATGTCACTTCAACTGTCCATATGCATAAAATAAACCACGTAGAAGTCCATCCAAGTCAAGGGTGTTTGGCTTCAGATTCCTTTGGAAAACAAGTGAAATCCAACTTTTTACACTAAATCCAGGCAGTGTTGAGTCTCCTAATCATAAGAAGAATGTGAGGATATTTATTTTTGCCTGTGGAGTCCTTATTCTCCAACTGAGCCGTTGTGTGGTGTCAGCGCCTCACATGCAATCCCAGAATTGATGTTCACCGAAGGCGAGAGACCAGTGAGGTGATTTGTTAGATTGAACAAGGGTTTCTGGGGTGTGTATTGATTGTGTAACCTTCAGTCATGGAGCTGTGCTTTCTCAAGCCCTGACTGATGAAGCTGCTTCTCGGTAATACACTTTAACTTGAGGACAATGTGGCCTGAAATGATCTGCCAAAACCATAAAGGCTTGTTAACTCTTTCCCCGCCAAGAAGAGTTTCACGGCCCCCAGAATATATTGTTTTCTGAACATGCAATATATCAACAACAACAACAACAAAAGAAAGGAAAAAAGAACAGAGCCTCTGGTTTTAGACAAAAACAACCTGTTTTATTCTAGCTAACAACTGAATATGGTTAAGTTTCATAAAAAACAACAACGTTTTGTTCAAAAACCTGAGAAAATTGCGTTTTTTTCTCTCTAAGACCACATCTGGATCAGATTCAGAACCATGATCCTGACATATATGGAGTAGATCGAGTCCATCAAGCTTCACAGTCGCTCGTCCTGGGTCGACTTTTTATTCTGTAACATCAGGCAGTTTTGATTTATATGCGGTTTAATGTTATTTTTCATATGCATCTGCTGACATATGCATATCCTCTTTCAGACGATGTGTAATAGTGTATAACACAGAAAGCCAGAATATGCACTCGCCCAAAGGATTATTAGGAACACCTGTTCAATTTCTCATTAATGCAATTATCTAATCAACCAATCACATGGCATCTGGTCCAGACAACCTCCTGAACTCCAAACTGAATGCCAGAATGGGAAGGAAAGACGATTTAAGCAATTTTGAGCGTGGCATGGTTGTTGGTGTCTGAGTATTTCACAATCTGCTCAGTTACTGGGATTTTCACGCACAACCATTTCTAGGGTTTACAAAGAGCAATTTGCAAGAGCTCACCAAAATTGGACAGTTGAAGACTGGTCTGATGAGTCATTCAGAATTTGGCGTAAACAGAATGAGAACATGGATCCATCATGCCTTGTTACCACTGTGCAGGCTGGTGGTGGTGGTGTAATGGTGTGGAGGATGTTTTCTTGGGACACTTTAGGCCTCTTAGTGCCAATTTGGGCATCGTTTAAATGCCACGGCCTACCTGAGCATTGTTTCTGACCATGTCCATCCCTTTATGGCCACCTTGTCCCCATCCTCTGATGGCTACTTTCAAGCTGGATAATGCACCACGTCACAAAGCTCCAATCATTTCAAATTGGTTTCTTGAACATGACAATGAGTTGACTGTACTAAAATGGCCGCCACAGTCACCAGATCTCCACCCAATAGAGCATCTTTGGGATGTGGTGGAACGGGAGCTTCGTTCCCTGGATGTGCATCCCACAAATCTCCATCAACTGCAAGATGCTATCCTATCAATATGGGCCAACATTTCTTAGCACCTTGTTGAATCAATGCCAAGTAGATTTAAGGCAGTTCTGAAGGCGAAAGCGGGTCAAACACAGTATTAGTGTGGTGTTCCTAATAATCCTTTAGGTGAGTGTAGTTAATAAGCTTGACCTTGTTGACCTCATTCACACACAACATCTTTATGGTGGTTGAGTTACATCCGTTTTAGATCATCTACAAAGATGAATCTAAAGAAGTATATAAGAAAACTATATTTTGTTATGTCTAACTAATTTTGTTCTCGCTTAATGAGAACATGGAAGCTTATTTCCGCCACAGAATAAAACATTTTAAACGATAATTGCGACATTTCATCTCACAAATGTGAGATATAAAATCAGAAGTGCGTGATATAAAGTCACAATTGCACAATTGCAATTTTTTTTTTTACAATTCTGAGGAATAAAGGCTTTAAGTCTTTTTTCATGACTTTATAACACACAATAACGAGTTTATATCCCGCAATTCTGACTTTTTTTTTTCTCGGAATTGTGAAATACTGTATAAACTCACTTTAAAAAGTTAGTTTAGTTTCAGTTCTGACTTTTCTGACATCACAATTCTGTCTTTATATTTATTATTTCCCAATTGCGTGTTATAAAGTCAGAATTACAAGATTATGTCTCAGAATTACTCATTTATAACACACAATTCTGAGAAAAAAAAGTCTGAATTGTGAGATAAAAGCATCCAAAAGTATCATTAAAATATGTGATTTTGGGGTGAAATATGACCTGCACATTTTTTTTGGTGGGATTCACCCAGACATAGATGAGGTGAACAGTATTGAGTGAAGTGGCAGTTAACAAAACCCAGAGACTAACCCGAAACAGTCTCGAGTTCTGAGCGTTTAAGGGTAAATCATTTCCACATGTCCTGAGGAAATAAGGATGAGGGCTTTAAATACCTCGGCTCTAGCCAGGTAATGTGTGTTAATGAACAGCAGAGGGTTTATTAAGGCCTAATTGGGGATTACACTGAAATGATTGACGTCAGATGGAGTTGAGGGGAAGGACGCCACATGGTACTGTTCATCGTGGCTACCGGTGTGAATTCAACAGTTATATGAATAAAAGTGCTTGCGTTTGCTGTTTCTGCAGATATAGACGAGTGCTCTTTTGACCGGGCGTGTGACCACACGTGTGTGAACTCACCTGGAAGTTTCCAGTGCTACTGCCACAAAGGTTACGTCCTCTACGGCGTGGCTCACTGCGGAGGTACGTGATGCATTATGGGATTGTTTTCTTTGTGAGTTTCATGACAAAGAGTCTTTGTCATGAGTTTTGTGTCAAGTCAATTTGCATTAAAAATGTCATAACTGAGCGAATGACACTTAATGACAGTTGTCACAAACTTCTTTCATATTCATAATGTCATGGTTATGAAGGTGTCATGTCAGTCTTATGCACACCCCTTCAAGTAAAGTGTAATCATAAAATGCATTCACTTGAGAAGCAAAATAAGATATCAAGTCTTGTTTTCTGATTTGAGTACGCTTAAAAGAACTTTAACCACAGGTGGGACGTTTGCCACTATATTTTTAAAACAATAATATCTTAGTAAATACCTTAAATAATATTGACAAACTATATATCATTTGAAAGCTTACAATCTCTAGTTTCCATATTTGGTGACTGATTTTCAAAATATATTACAGAGGAGCCATAATTTATCAATATAAAACAAGAATATTTTCATACTCATAAGTCGTGTTCAGACCTTTATTTTAAAATAGCAGTAAACATGAAAAATCATGAAAAAATGGTAGATGCCTCAGTTTGTTTTCATGCCAAAAGTTCAAAAGATAGAATCCATTCAATTATTTTGAAAAAAAAAAGGTCTGAAAAGTTTGAAATATCAAGAAAAAAATAATAAATTCACCATTTGTGACGTGGCAGCTAGCTATGACTTACATGCGTGTTCTTTGTATGTGTTTCTTAGAGGTTCAATTCATATCAAAATCTGCCAAACGTCCCATGCTACTTCTGAATAGGATCTCTACTTCAGAAATTGTATGAAAATTTTGAAAATAATGGTTCAGATCACTCAAAACACGAATGGAAATGCAGGCGCCCTGATATGGGCAGTAATGGAGTCTGATTGTGCCCTAGTGAAAAAGTTTGGTACTGCGCTCAAACAAAATCTTACTGAAAGCTCATTTTTTGAGATATCAACCTAAAATTTGAAACACAACTTGTTCAGATTTTTGGCTTTGATCTTTCTGCCATTTTAGAGTAGCCCAGGTTTTGAAAATATATATTTTATGTAAAATATGAATAATTAATATTTTTACATTGTACATTTCCATAAACTCAAACTTCTATAACTTTTTTTCTGTTTCACTTTCTTAATTTATTTCACTTCTACAAGAATCTGCCAAATGTCTTCTTTAAAACAAGACCAATCATATGTCTATATTCCAAAGCATTCTTGAATTACAACCATTTAAGTTCGAAATGTGCATTTTCATGTCTATTCAAAAAGGGGGGGAGGTGACAGTTAACAGGTTAAACAAGTTTTTTTTTCTAGTTTGAGGGGTAAAAGTGTGCATTTTGTTATCTAACATCATTTTGCTTCTCGAGTAGATGTATCTCGATGTAAGAATGTTTAGAT